>NC_079197.1:153264551-153537051 GCF_029499605.1 Hyla sarda
CTGCCAGAGGCTATCTACCCAATGCTTTAGCTACTGTGGCTCTTCGGTACTAAAAACTTCTCACCAGAACTCTATACGTATTTTATACAACATTCCCTTGTCACCTCTATATACAGCATTTCTGTTACTCCACGTGCTTTACTTAAGTTGTATGGGAACCCTCTGGCCAGGAGAGCACCCTTTACATGGGGACAGGAAAAATGTTAGATACCTAAACATTTCGACAATATTGACTGAAAATGTACATGTTAGATAGTCCTAGCTAAGCATTTTGACTTGGTTATATACACATTATATAGACTGACTAAATTAATTGGACTATGTGTGATACTTGTGTGAGACTATGTGTGGCAATTTTATATAGATATTATTTTTATTCCTTATATCTAGCGGGTAACTACCTCCTATATGAATTGTCATATATAATAGACACTATACACTTGAACATTTTTGTACAAACCTAGGATATACATTTTTATTAAAGCACACCATAAACATTATAGTACACTAACATGAATACTCATTTGTACAAAGATATGAGCAAAAATATATACATATTTTTTTTTCTAGTACCGCTGCACAGTTCTACTACACTTTAGAGTTCTTACTAAAGATTCATGGCTAAAAGCCGGGCATATACACTTACGCAAATGGTTACAAATAAACTTCTTGACAAGTTCGTCAGGCAGTCTTCTTGAACATTGCATAACCTATAGACAACAAAAGTACTTCACAAAGTAAGGTTAGTGTCACATAGCAAAGCAGATTCTTCAACCTGCAATCTTGCCCCAGCCTCACCCGTCGGACTGCTTCTGAGGCTGGGACATGTAGCGGGGTCCACGGGACTGTGCCCCCTTCTTTGGACTCACTTGGGTGTTCCAATTCACCCGTGATAAAGTGGACTCTGTAATGGTGGAGATGATGGTGACCACCATTTGTACTGCAGCGGCTTGCACCACTGGGGAAATAGCAGTTGGGCCGGCCAAACCTCCTCTGCAGGAGTAGGCCGAGCCTCGGGCATGTAGATTCCTTCCTCTGGATGCAACTTACTGAGTTGAGGAGGTAATAATCCGAAGGGATCTGCATCCCAATCATCAGAGGGAAAATATGCAAAAGGAATCTGCGTGGGGTTCTTTGGACAGGTAACGGCCATCGCCCACTTTCCTCGCATGCTCTGTACAGGAGTATACTCCACGATCTCCCCGCTCTCTAGAGAATGCAATAATGGGGGAAGATAGTCTCTCTCCACTGCCTGAAGATTGACCAGGATAGTCCCTCTATGATGACAGTCCGTGAGGGTGCCAAACCCCCGCACTGCCTCTGCTATATTCCAGAGGTGGCTCTCCCTCTTGGGGATGTTCTAGCTTCCTAATGTACAGGGCCTCCGTTGCTTTTGTATCCTGCTGCTGCACTTTTCGCTTCTCATATGGTAGCACCTACGGCCCATATCTTTCCATTCTCTGTGCCCTCAGCCTACAATCTCGGCCACCTGGGCTTCTCTTCTGGCCCTCTCGCACTGGGCTGTCTGAACTGGGGGATGGGACTTCCCTGGCGGGGGAAGAAGGTGCTCCCTCATATATTGTATTAGTCCAGGCTCATCGCCAAACAACCACTTAGGTAAAGGTGGAGACCGGGGATGTGCTGCAGACTTCTGGACCTTGGGGGTTTGCTGTGGACTAGGGGTAGAAGGAGGGGTAGAGAAAGCAGCCTCAGCCGGGTTACTCACTTTTGACTTCTCGGTGTGGATTTCGGCCCAGGACCCCCTGGTCCGGTGGTGAGGGGACAGTCTCACCAGTGATGATGCACAAGAAGATGCTGGTGTTCCCTCCGCCGGGGTTTCTGGCCAGTCTCCATCATTCTCGGGCAGTGGGACTATGTATCAGGCCTCTTTGGCCCCGATGGAGATCTTCTGGAGACGGTCAGCTAACTCTTGAAACATGGCGACTTTCCGGGCCTCTGGCGCCATCTTGGGACTCTCTGCACGCTTGCTTGCCTGTTACGCCATGTTGCTCCACTTGCTGACTTTCGGCAAACTGGAAGGATCGGGCAGCGCTGCTCCTTTTATGCAGGGCTTCATGAAAATGGCCGGAAGTGCGACAGTGGTGCAGCGCTGACTTCCGCTCCCCAGCAACAAGGGACGGATCTTTAAAGTTCCACTTCGGCATCGATACAGCAACATGATTTCCATGCCCAGGGGCAGGATGCTGACCAGCGCTGTACATTTTCGTGCGCTTCTCTGGCACATCTTTAACCCTTGCAGGTACAGGGAATACTTGACAACATAACATACAGTAGCTTCTGATCTGATCTTGCACATGGTCGTCACAGTGCTTAAACGTTTCACAATGGTGGACAACAGTCTTTTCTTCACCTTCCCCTCTATTTCACAAGCGGCTAAGGTAAAACATTTTTCACTGGTAAAGTCCCGTATACTTTCTGGCTCAACTTTTATTGCATCAACAGGCAATTTTATGACAATACTGAACACAGTTCAGACTGGGGAAGGACTTTTCGCATAAGTCGCACACCTGTATCCTGTTCGTAGGATGCCAAAAGTTGTGGTATGAGGGGTGAGATAGGACAGCTGGAATTACCCTAGGGGCAGATGGCATTAACCCCTTGTATTCATGATGCCAGGGCATGGTTTATCCTCAATAGAGATGTCGCGAATTCTTCGAAGCATGTTCGCGTTCGCATCGTCGGGCGAACATATGTGAAGTTCGATTCGCCGCCTATACTTTAACATTGCGGTAACCCTGTGAGTCAGAGTCAGCAGACACATTACAGCCAATCAGCAGCAGTCCCTCCCTTCCAGACCCTCCTACCTCCTGTATGGACGCCATTTTACCTTCATTCGGCATGCTGCAGGCTTAGAAAGTGGAGGGACAGAGAAGCTGCTCCTGCTGTAATAGGTAAAGCAATAGCTAGGTTGCTGCTAGGTGGTGTATTCAGGGTCCACTTTACTCCTAAAGCACTAGTCTAACATCTACTTTAAGGACAGCACCCAAAAAAGCCCTTTTTAGGGCTCAAATATCAGTCCGTTTGTCTTGCAACAGCTGGAGGCACCCTGGTTGGGAGGGAACCGCTGATTAAAAGGGGTACTCCAGTATAAAACTTAAGGTTCCTTCAAGCAACTAACTACAGTATCAAAAGGGCTATAAGTTCAGTCCGTATGTCTTGCAACAGCTGGAGGCACCCTGGTTGGGAGGGAACCGCTGGTTAAAAGGGGTACTCCGGTGTAAAACTTAATTTCCTTCAAGCAACTAACTACAGTATTAAAAGGGCTATAAGTTCAGTCCGTGTGTCTTGCAACTGCTGGAGGCACCCTGGTTGGGGACCTCTGCTTAAAAGGGGAACTCCACTGGCAACTTTTTTGCTCATTGTCACACTAGTGCAAATCACATTTGGTGTGACAATTGTTCAAATAAAAAATAAAAAATACCTTTTTTGGCTGTGAAATAAAACCAGTGCTGCCTAAAGGGGGGCTCTAACTATGTGCTGCCTAATATGGGGGAATCTATGTGCTGCCTAAAGGGGGGATCTAACTATGTGATGCCTAAAGGGGGCCTCTATGTGCTGCCTAAAGGGGGCTAAAGCACGTTATTCCAAAGAATTTAGGAATAATAGGTGATTTATGCCCTTTATGGATTAAAATCAGACTCTGCATCAACTATGTAATTTTCCATGGGAGTTTTGCCATGGATCCCCCTCCAGCACGCCACAGTCCAGGTGTTGGTCCCCTTGAAACAACTTTTAAATCACTATTGTGGCCAGAAAGAGTCCCTGTGGATTTTAAAATTTGCCTGCCCATTGAAGTCAATGGCGGTTCGCCCGGTTCGCCGGTTCGCGAACATTTGCGGAAGTTCGCGTTCACCGTTCGCGAACCGAAAATTTTATGTTCGCGACATCACTAATCCTCAATACCACCCGAAGGTATACCGCTGGATCCTGGGCTAGACACGAGGGCAATAATGACTCAGACGCCAAGTTATGGACAACAGTAGCTTTACTGAGGTTAGACAGGTGGAAAAGTCTATACAGTTCAGCCAGGGCCCACAGAAGTGACCAGTGACTCAGAGACGTTATGGGCTTTCTGGGACTTGTAGTAGAGGTGGACAATTTTGTGCAGGTCGCTTTGACTTGGCAAATGATGACTGTGACTTGACTGACTTATGACTGACAGGACTGTGACTGTGGCTTACTTGCAGGTTGGTAGACTTGTGGCTGCAGACTGGACTTGTGGACACACACTTAGGCTCAACTTGACTGGACCTCTGCAGGAAGCAAGAGCAGAGCTCTAAGAGAGAGAGAAGAGACTTCTCCCAGGGCTTTTATGGTGGAGGCTCTGGGGGGTCCCATTGGTCACGCTTGAAGGGGTACTCCCGTGGAAAACTTTTTTTTTTTAAATCAACTGGTGCCAGAAAGTTAAACAGATTTGTAAAAAACTTCTATTAAAAAATCTTAATCCTTACAGTACTTTTTAGGGGCTGTATAGTAAAGAGAAATCCAAAAAAGAAATGCATTTCCTTTGATGTCATGACCACAGTGCTCTCTGCTGACCTCTGCTGTCCATTTTAGGAACTGTCCAGAGCAGCATATGTTTGCTATGGGGATTTTCTCCAGCTCTGGACAGCCCGGAACGACTAACCCTCCCCACCGGACGTCCCTGCAGCATAGATGGCCCGGACCAGCTCACCCTTCCTTCCCACCTAGGGGAGGTGAGAAGAAAACTAAATGGGGGTCTGGATGATGACGAAGGGGCAGTGGTCTTCAATCTGTGGACCTCCAGAGGTTTCAAAACTACAACACCCAGCATGCTGGGAGTTGTAGTTTTGCAACATCTGGAGGTCCGCAGGTTGAAGACCACTGATTGACAGGTGGTGATGATGAAGGGGGGGGGGGGGCTGATGACAGGGTGATGATGACGGGGGTGAAAATGACAGGGTGATGATGACGGGGTGATGATGAGGGGGTGTTTATGATGGGGGTCTGGATGATGACAGCGGGGGATGATTACATGGGGTGATGATGACGGGGGTGATGATGATGGGGGTGATAATGACAGGGGTCTGGATGATGACAGGGGGGGGGGGATGATGACATGGGGGGATGATGTATTTCCCACCCTAGGCTTATAGTTGAGTCAATAACTTTTCCTCGGTTTCTGGTGTGAAATTTGGGGCCTCGGCTTACGGCGGCTTATACTCCAGTATATATGGTAAATTTTTATGTTTTATTTATTTTAATGACACCAGCCGCAATAAATATTATATGAATAAAATGATAATCTTGCTACATTTAAATCTTATGTGTATCTTTTGTTCTATTGACTGCAGTCCTTAAGGCAGTGACACATAGTCATTCAGGACACTGGTTGTGACTGGTAATGGTCTTGCGTGACTGAACATTTTTTCCAAGCATTCCCATAGTGCATGTTCGTCGTGTGTCTATTATTGATCCCCATCTCTAATAAAATTAGGTGTCTGTGTTTTCCACTATCTTTAGTTGCTGTCTAAATGGAATTGCACCAGTAAGTAAACTTCAGACATCCACAACAAGCAGCTTCTAGAAAAGAAAAATCATTGTTGAACATACCCAGAGGGGGAGCAGCCCGAAGGTCTGGGAGCTCTTAACATTACACTTCTTACATGTAACTCCCTCTGGTGTCAGCGGCCACTTAAGATTTATTTTACCTCTCTGAAGCCTCCATACTTTGTAGTTGGGGCTGTTAGTGTTGTCAAACACTTTTATAAGATAGATATTTTTTTAGTTCAGTTTGGGAACTATTTCTTTTTCGACTACAGAGAACAAAAGGGGCATCATTTACCAACCACCTGTATGAATAATAACTCACATGTGATCGAACAATTATTTAACCACTTGATTGTCACAAGATCAGTGTAAACGCTGTTTTGCATCTATTTTTTTTATGGTTTTCTATTTTACATTTCTAGTTGGAGTTTCAATCTTTTTTAATTTAGAACATTTTTATTTATTTCTACATTAACATTGATAGATCCCGGATGTAAAATAGGTTAAACAGTTTAAGGTCAGTGCTCTAAGGTATAAGGGGGTGGGGCTTAGAGGTGGTATTTTTTTCATATAAAAAAAAAAAAATATATATATATATATATATATATATATATATATATTTATATATATATATATATATATATATATACTTGAGAAAGCCGGTGAGAGACCGGTGAAACGTTGTATCACCTTTTTTGTTGCATGGGATAATAAATCACATTTAATTTATCCCTTGGAGTGCTGCGGATTTTCTGTGTGGATATATATATATATATATATATATATATATAAAATAGGTATAGAGCAGCACCTCCAAAACAGCAAATTAAGTAAATATGGTGCAGGCAGGTCTCTTGGACCCCGTTCCTGGGTCCAAAAGGATACAGAAACAAAAGGATGACCGCAGCACTCCAAAGTGTCAAAAATAAAAAGTGACTTTTATTCCATGAACAGGCAAGTGTTCTCACAACACTGTTCTCAAGCCAGTGACAGTGATACTTTGGAGTGCTGCAGTCATCCTTTTGTGTATGTATACATATATATATATATATATATGTGTGTGTGTGTGTGTGTGTGTGTGTGTGTGTGTGTTTTAAAAATATAGATATATGTAGATATGGAAAATATTTATGGTTACAGTGCAAAACTATTTATGCGAACTTTTAGTTCCACAGAAGCTTAAATAGGCACTGTCAGAATCAAAAACTTTTGATATGTTGTACATCTTGACAAAACATTAACTTTTCTAATATACTTGTTTATATTAGAAAATGTTTGTAAAATGTTTATATTCTTTTTTTTTTTTTATAGAATTCATGGCTTCTAAAAATGTTTTTTTTTAAAACACCACTAGGGGTCCCCATACCATCCAGAACATAATCCTGTCTGGCTGCAGCATCATCTTTGTCCCAGCTGAAGCACAGGTAGAGAAAAAGTCCCAAAAAATGAGGGCAGGACTAGCACTCCTCTGTGCTCACTCCTGTCCTATCAGACTGCAACATGAAAACAGACAGGAGGTGGTTACAGAGCAGCCTGCAGTGATTGGATGAAGAGACTCAGCACAGCAGACTCAGGGAGGAAGTGAATGAGGGCGGGCTCAGTGCTAGCCCCTTCCTGAGCAGTGGATGTCAGAATGAGTGAGCAGAAGAAAAGAGGAATATGTGAGTCAAATACAGAAACTAGACACAGAAAACAGACATCTAAAGCATCTGCATGACCTAGTGAATATCATACAGAAGCATTATTTCGTTCTGTGATATAACAGGTATGCGTCTTATAGCTTGGTTTATACTACAGAATCTCTGGACGGAAATAGTTTGTACTTTCCATGGCACCCATGGGATATCTGCCAAACCTAGGATTACCTGCTCCTGTAAGTACTGACTGATCAAGTATACACTGTGAGGGGGGCATTAACAAAGAGTGGTGTGAATTCTTAACTGTTTTAGGGCACAAAAGTGGTGGCGATAGTTGCAGACTTGTGCCAAATTTATCAAAAGGCGCACAGACTTTGATAAATTTTGCTGATGCAATTTATAAACAAGTCGCATATTTTGTGCGGACGTGCGACTTTTGTGAGAAAAGTCGCAAATACCCTGACTCAAAAGTCTCACACAAAATGTACGTCAGCGGTGAATTGACCTGAGAAACCGTATATTACTGGGATCGTGCGAAAAGTTGCACTTAGTCAATCAGTGACCACTGCACAAAGTGCTCTGACTCTAGAAAATCGCACAGACCCATTGTGCGACATTTTGGGTGACAAACACATAGAAAAAAGCTGTTTAAAAAGCTTTCTAAAGATCCTGATAAATCCCCCCCCCCCCCCCCCCATATACCTATTCACTCATCCCCTACTTTAGTGTATATACTTACCATTCCTGTGCCCAACACAGGTCAGAATAAATTTGGATTTGGGTGAACAACTTTTTAACTTAAATAAAAATCCGTCCAATACCAAAAATACTGCAAAAACATCAGAAACTAAACATTATAGGATACATTTACTATTCCAAATGTGGCAAAGTTTTGTCTCAATTTGTGCCAAAATGTCATGCACATGCCTTGCGCTACATTCGTTTGGTGTTATAGAGACATTTAGCAATTTGCTTAATTAATAACGGGCTGTGACTTACCAACAAAGGTAGCATGAGCTAAAAAGTCACATATCAAATCAAACAATAGGTTTAAAGGTGCATCCAATTTATCATACATTATGACCCACGTTATAACCGTCACCTTCAGGCTTTCTAAATATAAGATTAGTAACCATGCCCCTTTTTTAAATTTCAATTTAGATTTCAAACTAAATCTAGTTAAAATGTTGAACCTCTACTGCAAAATGCTGTGCATGAAACTGTCCTTATAACCACAGCCTAATACAGTGGTAATCTATTACAATATAAAATATATATATATATATATATGTATATGTGTGTGTGTGTGTGTGTGTGTGTGGGTAAGTTTGTCTTTTATTTTTACTGTCCTTTAATAAAAAAAACTGATTATTTGTATCCATTAATTTGTGACCACATCCCTGCACATAACATAATAATAATAAGTAGTAGTAGTATATTATGTTCAAGGATAGGGTATTTATAGGGGAAGAAGAAGTAGAAGAAAAAGGAGGAGGAGAAGGAGGAAGAAGAGGAGGAGAAAGAAGAGTTGGAGGAGGAGGAAGATTAGGAAGAGGAGGAGGAGGAGGAAGAGGAGGAGGAAGAGGAGGAGGAGGGGGGAGGAGGAAGAAGAGGAGGAGGAAGAGGAGGATGAGGAGGAAGAGGAGGAGGGAGGAGGAGGAGGGGGAGGAGGAGGAAGAGCGGGAGGAGGAGGAGGAGGGGGAGGAGGAAGAAGAGGAGGAGAAGGTCCGCAGGTTGAAGACCACTGGTATTGGAGGTTATGCTAATGTGTCCCCGCCGCTCCGGACCATCACCGCTCGTCACCACTGCCCTGGATCTTGCCTTCCATTGCTGTTGCCGTGTCCCCGACGCTCCGGCAAGGCCTCTGCTTCCCCGGCATCCTCGCTCTCTGTCGCCGCCATCACGTCGCTACGCACACCGCTCCTATTGGATGATGGGACGGCGTGTGCAGCAACATGATGACGACGATGGAGAGCACCGACGATGCAAGGGTTCCCGCGCCGGAGCCCCGAGGACAAGTAAGTGATCGTCAGCGGACCACACGGGGCACCGTAAACGGCTATCCGGTGGCAGCTGAAGCAGTCTGCGCTGCCGAATAGCTGTTTATGCGATGGCCCCGACATACAAAAGCATTGTATGTTGATGCTGCCTTCAACATGCGATGGCCTCTGATAGGCCATCGTATGTTGAAATGATTGTATGTCGGGACCATCGTAGGTCGGGGGGGGGGGGTCACTGTATTCACTTCCAACTATACTTCACCAAATCCACCTATAAAACAAGGACATCGGCAGCCACAAGAAGATAGATCACTGCGATGGTCTACACGAGGCGTGACCAAAGATAGTGAATCTCCTTCTATAAATAGAGCTTCATTATGACTCCTTCAGAAGTCCTTACAACATTCTATTCTAAAAGTGTTATAAAGAATATTAAAGGGAACCTGTCGTCACTTCATGATGCCTGAACCACGAGTCATCGGGATACTTCCCCGCAGCTTCTCCCTGCCCCACCAGTCTTATTCGATAGATCTCTCCATTTATATTGACTCCATATTCTTCTTATATGAAATATGTGTCCTATAAAAAAAATCCCACACAGCTTTTAGGCTTTCAGGTTTGTTTGTTTTTTATAGCATTTTCCAGTTTTTATTTTATTTAATTTATTTAATATGTTAAATGAATAGCAGTCATATGTTTGTTGGTAGTCAAGAGAGGAAATGCATTTTTTGGTATGAGGCCTACTTTTGTCAATTTCTCTGCCAGCATGACCCTTTTTCCAACACAAACATATTGTTGTTACGCCGAGCGCTCCGGGTCCCTGCTCCTCCCCGGAGCGCTCGCGGCGTTCCTCTCTCTGCAGCGCCCCGGTCAGACCCGCTGACCGGGAGCGCTGCACTGACATTGCCGGCGGGGATGCGATTCGCATAGCGGGACGCGCCCGCTCGTGAATCGCATCCCAAGTCACTTACCTGTCCCGGCCCCCGGCTGTCATGTCCTGGCGCGCGCGGCTCCGCTCCTTAGGGTGCGCGCGCGCCAGCTCTCTAAGATTTAAAGGGCCAGTGCACCAATGATTGGTGCCTGGCCCAATTAGCCTAATTAGCTTCCACCTGCTCCCTGGCTATATTACCTCACTTCCCCTGCACGCCCTTGCCGGATCTTGTTGCCTTGTGCCAGTGAAAGCATTAAGTTTTGTCCAAAGCCTGTGTTCCAGATCTTCTGCTATCCATATTGACTACGAACCTTGCCGCCTGCCCCGACCTTCTGCTACGTCTGACCTTGCCTCTGCCTAGTCCTTTTGTCCCACGCCTTCTCAGCAGTCAGCGAGGTTGAGCCGTTGCCAGTGGATACGACCTGGTTGCTACAAGACCATCCCGCTTTGCGGCGGGCTCTGGTGAATACCAGTAGCATCTTAGAACCGGTCCACCGGCACGGTCCACGCCAATCCCTCGCTGACACAGAGGATCCACAACCAGCTAGCCGAATCATGACAATTGTAGGTGTGGAGTTTAAGTTTTCTGCCTATAGACTCAAATTTTAAATTACTGTGGGTTTTTCAGAAATGTTTCTATCGCACGTGAAACAATACATATGTGAACATGTCCTTAACCAACATAGCCCAACATGTATAAAGGTTCCCATTTATCTTAGACTAAAGTCGTCCAAACTCACAGACTTCAGTAGGTTTATCAACTGTCTAAAGTATATGGCTGTTTCTTGACTCTTTCCTAACAGATAATGTTGAAGAAGAGAAGGGTCGGCGTGTTGGATTTTTATCACCCGACCCTATTGTTCTGGAAGAGATAAGCAGGCACCAGAGCTTTTGGGCTGCGGCTTACCCCTCCCCTCCCTACAGAGGAAACATGAATGTTTGAGAGTATTAGTAAGCTGAGAAAAACAGCTGTCCATGAAAGTGTATGGCCACCATGAGCAGTATGTAGCCACCTCACTGATTTTAGTGGAAACAATGTAATACCACAAATGCCTTGCGGAGGTGCTGCAGAGAAATTGAACACTTCCAGATTTCTGTAATGATTGATGGAGGTCCCATAAATAGAGAACTTTGCGATCAGCTTAACATCAGGGTGTCCTTCTAAAACTAAAGGATTGTGTAAACCGACGGTGACTTTAGGTGCACTTCATGTCCCAGCATTTACCCTATTTTGGCTAGCGACAAGAAAAATGTGCAAACGCCATGTTTTATTTGTCTATATCTCACATCAGAATTATCATTTAAGTGCTCCATTTAAACTAAGGCTTCACGTAATTGAGTTTTAGATAGAGAATGACAGCTGTTGATGTGCTGGAACACCTCCATTATTCTCCGGACTATCTCACACAGAGTGTTAAGTGGGAGACCATGCATCGCTTCGAGCTTTTATTTCTCTATCATACTTTGTATGTTATGTTGTGTTAACAGAGCATCTAATGTGACTAAATAGGACAACCAGCTTTCCCATAACCATGAAAAATAAATGATTTGTTTCATTCACTCAAGTCAAACTCCCCTCCCCCTTTCCTAAAGATCACTCAGCCCTCCCCCGTCATAGACACACGCATACACAAGCATCCTCTCAGGAGGGCAAATGCCCAAATTCACAAGGTGTAATTAATGCAAGCTTAAGTAAAATTTAGTGGATGAGGTCGAAACTTGCATTGAAGGGATAGAAGAGAGGAGGAGATCATTCATGTGCAGAAACTGACCAAGCGGCAGATTACTGTGTTAAATATTAATCATCCCTGCTTCTGCAATTTCGGCAATGCGTCTGGGTCCACCACTGTTAAATTTTTCATTAACACAATTCACTTCCAACTATACTTCACCTACTCTTCCTTCTTCATTCCACATTTCTTTCTTTAGTCCCATTCCCTTTACTATTCCTCTGTAGTCAAATGTATATATGAAAACCACACATTCTTTCTTTAAATAACTAAGGCTTTTACCCAAGACCTCCAAAACCTTTATTACTTTATTAGGATAGGCACAGCACAAGAACATCGGCAGGCCAGAAGAAGATAGATCACCTCCATGGTGTACACGAGGCGTGACCAAAGATAATGAATCTTCTTCTATAAATAGAGCTTCCTTATGACTCCTTCAGAAATCCTGACAACATTCTATTCTAAATGTTTTATAAAGAAGATGTAAGCAAAAGGAATATTAAAGGGAACCGGTCATCACTTCATGATGCCTGAACCTTGAGTCATCGGGACACTTCCCGGCAGCTTCTCCCTGCCCCACCAGTCTTGATTTATAGATCTCAACCTGTTTGGATATAAGGAGAGATCCATCAGTGAAGGCTGGTGGGGCAGGGAGAAGCCACTGATGACCACCCCGATGACAGGACTTCACATGGTAAACAATGTTAGATTGGGGGTCTTTGAGCCCACAAGGAATAATTGCGACAGACAACTCTTTATCAACACCCAACATGGGTATGTCTACTTTTGATTTCACGACACAAGCAGGACTTACTATCAATAAGATCTAATAGGTTGTTTGTAATTGAGCCCAGACATGATGCTGCCCCCACCATGCTTCACTGTAGGGATGGAATTGGGCAGGTGATGAGCAGTGCCTGTTTTCCTCCAGAGATGATACTGCCCCCACCATGCTTCACTATAGAGATGGTATTGGGCAGGTGAGGGGCAGTGCCTGGTTTCCTCCAGACATGATGCTGTCCCCACCATACTTCACAGTAGGGTTGGTATTGGGCAGGTGAGGGGCAGTGTCTGGTTTCTTTTAGACATGATTCTGTCCTCACCATACTTCACTGTAGAGATGGTATTGGGCAGGTAATGAGCAGACCCGATTTTCCTCCAGACATGACGCTTAGAGCTGAAGCCAAAAAGTTCATTATTGGTTTCATCAGACCAGAAGAGTTCTTTGGTACTTTTTTTTTGCAATGTCCAGGTGGGCTTCCTGTGTCTTCTACTTAGGAGAAGCTTCTTTCTGGCATAAAGCTCAGATTAGTAGAGGCTGCAGTGATGTTGACCTTCTAGAAGTTACTTCAGCTGCAGTTAGGATGTTTGGAGCCCAGTCAGAGTTACCATTGGGTTCTTGGTCCCCTCTCTTACCAAGACCCTTCTCCCCCGATTACATAGTTTGGTGGGGCAGCAGCTCTAGTAAGAGTCCTGGTTGTTTCAAACCTCTTCCATTTAAAAATGATGTTGGGCACTGTGATCTTGGAATCTTTCAGTGCTACAGATTTTTTTCTTGTATCCTTCTCCAGATCTGTACCTCCACACAATCCTGTCTCTATGCCCTACAGGCAGTTCTTTCCACCTCATGGCTTGGTTTATTTTCTCTGATATAAATTATCAGCTGTAAGAACATGACTTTGTCTTTCCAAATTCTGTTCCATCATCTTTATTTACCTCATGTGACTCCAATCAAGGTGTAGATGTTACGCCTAGCGTTCCGGGTCCCCGCTCCTCCCCGGAGCGCTTACGGCGTCTCTCTCTCCGCAGCGCCTCGGTCGGTCCCGCTGACCGGGAGCGCTTTACTGTCATGGCCGTCGGGGATGCGATTCGCACAGCGGGACGCGCCCGCTCGCGAATCGCATCCCAGGTCACTTACCCGTTCCCGTCCCCTGCTGTCATGTGCTGGCGCGCGCGGCTCCGCTCTCTAGGGCGCGCGCGCGCCAGCTCCCTGAGACTTAAAGGGCCAGTGCACCAATGATTGGTGCCTGGCCCAATTAGCTTAATTGGCTTCCACCTGCTCCCAGACTATATCTGATCTCTGCCCCTGCACTCCCCTGCCGGATCTTGTTGCCTTAGAGCCTAGTGAAAGCGTTACTGTGTTTGTCCATACTGTGTACTTGACCTCCTGCTATTGCCTTATTGACTACGATTCTTGCTGCCTGCCCCGACCTTCTGCTATGTCCGACCTTGCTTCAGTCTACTCCCTTGTACCGCGCCTATCTTCAGCAGTCAGAGAGGTTGAGCCGTTGCTAGTGGATACGACCTGGTCACTACCGCCGCAGCAAGACCATCCTGCTTTGCGGCGGGCTCTGGTGAACACCAGTAGTGACTTAGAACCGGTCCACTAGCACGGTCCACGCCAATCCCTCTCTGGCACAGAGGATCCACCTCCTGCCAGCCGGCATCGTGACAGTAGATCCGGCCATGGATCCCGCTGAGGTTCCCCTGCCTTATATCTCTGATCTCACCACGGTGGTCGCCCAGCAATCCCGACAGATCGCCCATCTAACCCACCAGCTCTCGGAAGTGTCCACCATGGTGCAGCAACTTCAGTCGCAACTTCTGCCTCTGCTACAGCAGCAACCATCTCCTCCGCCAGCTCCTGCACCCCTTCCGCAGCGTGTGGCCACTCCTAGCCTCCGCTTGTCCCTGCCGGACAAATTTGATGGGGACTCTAAGTTTTGCCGTGGCTTTCTTTCGCAATGTTCCCTGCACTTGGAGATGATGTCGGACCAGTTTCCTACTGAAAGGTCTAAGGTGGCTTTCGTAGTCAGCCTTCTGTCTGGAAAAGCCCTGTCATGGGCCACACCGCTCTGGGACCGCGATGACCCCGTCACTGCCTCTGTACACTCCTTCTTCTCGGAAATTCGAAGTGTCTTTGAGGAACCTGCCCGAGCCTCTTCTGCTGAGACTGCCCTGCTGAACCTGGTCCAGGGTAATTCTTCCGTTGGCGAGTACGCCATACAATTCCGTACTCTTGCTTCTGAACTATCCTGGAATAATGAGGCCCTCTGCGCGACCTTTAAAAAAGGCCTATCCAGCAACATTAAAGATGTTCTGGCCGCACGAGAAATTCCTGCTAACCTGCATGAACTCATTCATCTAGCCACTCGCATTGACATGCGTTTTTCTGAGAGACATCAAGAGCTCCGCCAGGAAAAAGACTTAGATCTCTGGGCACCTCTCCCACAGTCTCTGTTGCAATCTACGCCTAGGCCTCCCGCCGAGGAGGCCATGCAAGTGGATCGGTCTCGCCTGACCCAGGAGGAGAGGAATCGCCGTAGGGAAGAAAATCTTTGTCTGTACTGTGCCAGTACCGAACATTTCTTGGTGGATTGCCCTATCCGTCCTCCACGTCTGGGAAACGCACGCTCGCACCCAGCTCTCGTGGGTGTGGCGTCTCTTGATTCAAAGTCGGCTTCTCCACGTCTCACGGTGCCCGTGCGGATTTCTCCTTCAGCCAACTCCTTCCTCTCAGCCGTGGCCTGCCTGGACTCTGGTGCCTCTGGGAATTTTATTCGGGAGTCCTTGGTGAATAAATTCCGCATCCCGGTGACCCGTCTCGTCAAGCCACTCTACATTTCCGCGGTCAACGGAGTCAGGTTGGATTGCACCGTGCGTTACCGCACGGAGCCCCTCCTAATGTGCATCGGACCTCATCACGAAAAAATTGAGTTTTTGGTCCTCTCCATTTGCACTTCCGAAATTCTCCTTGGACTACCCTGGCTTCAACACCATTCCCCAACCCTGGATTGGTCCACAGGGGAGATCAAGAGCTGGGGTACCTCTTGTTTCAAGGACTGCCTTAAACCGGTTCCCAGTACTCCCTGCCGTGACCCTGTGGTTCCCCCTGTATCCGGTCTCCCTAAGGTCTTTATGGACTCTGCCTGCCATAAGAAGTGCCTCTCCCCCCCTCCCAGTCCAGTCAGGCAAGCCTCGGTGCCTCCTCATGGCCCCCGTCCTGGTGTCACACTGCCCCGTGCCAGGCCTCGCCCTCTGCCCTCCCTCCCCATTCCCACTCCTGCTGTACTGCCTGCCGTTGAGGAATCCCTCCATTCTTTCCCGGTGTCCTCATCCCAGGGGAGGCAGTTACCGGACAAAGAGAAGGGGAGACCTAAGGGGGGGGGTACTGTTACGCCTAGCGCTCCGGGTCCCCGCTCCTCCCCGGAGCGCTTACGGCGTCTCTCTCTCCGCAGCGCCTCGGTCGGTCCCGCTGACCGGGAGCGCTGCACTGTCATGGCCGTCGGGGATGCGATTCGCACAGCGGGACGCGCCCGCTCGCGAATCGCATCCCAGGTCACTTACCCGTTCCCGTCCCCTGCTGTCATGTGCTGGCGCGCGCGGCTCCGCTCTCTAGGGCGCGCGCGCGCCAGCTCCCTGAGACTTAAAGGGCCAGTGCACCAATGATTGGTGCCTGGCCCAATTAGCTTAATTGGCTTCCACCTGCTCCCAGACTATATCTGATCTCTGCCCCTGCACTCCCCTGCCGGATCTTGTTGCCTTAGAGCCTAGTGAAAGCGTTACTGTGTTTGTCCATACTGTGTACTTGACCTCCTGCTATTGCCTTATTGACTACGATTCTTGCTGCCTGCCCCGACCTTCTGCTACGTCCGACCTTGCTTCAGTCTACTCCCTTTTACCGCGCCTATCTTCAGCAGTCAGAGAGGTTGAGCCGTTGCTAGTGGATACGACCTGGTCACTACCGCCGCAGCAAGACCATCCCGCTTTGCGGCGGGCTCTGGTGAACACCAGTAGTGACTTAGAACCGGTCCACTAGCACGGTCCACGCCAATCCCTCTCTGGCACAGAGGATCCACCTCCTGCCAGCCGGCATCGTGACAGTAGAAACATCTCAAAGATGATCAAGGCAAATGGGAGGGGTCAGAGCTAAATTTCAAGTGTAAGGTTCTTAATACTTATGTCCATGAGAAATGTTATTCTTTTGTTTTTAATATATATATTATTTTAAATGTCTTAAATTTACACATTCTCATTATGGGTTATTGAGTGCAGAGTGTTTGGGGGAAAATGTCTTTTTTCAGCACAAGGTCGCAACATAACAAAAGATATCATGTAGTGTGCTTTAGCTCTTAAAATCTCTACATCAGACCACTGCATGATATGTTGTTTTTTTGTTTGCACTTCTGATATATACTAGAACACACTTCACCATTCGATATACAGCTCATACTTATAATTTTTCATTAGTAAAACTATATGACTAAAGGGTTGTATAAAATGGACGCGATCTGTACTCCCCCCGAATTCAATTTACATCTAGGTTGGTGGTGAGTGTTCATGTAATGTGTAATTTATGTGACTCTAATGTAAAACACTGTGTGACTCCCTGTTATATATTATTTATTCATCAGTTAGAATGGGGAAAGTACCAATTAATATAGAATTCTGAATTCTATTTCATTATATGCCATAAATGCCTCAATGAATATTATTGTCTATTGAGTGATTGCTAGAATCTGTACGGTCATGTATTATGATGTTGTAGTCTAGAACTATTTAAAATTTCTATTCATATAGTATTGTAAACACTAAAAACATTAGAGTATAGTAAATATCAGAAAAACACTATTAACATTAGAAGACTCTTATAAGGTTTATTATTTTTATTGAAACCAATGAACATTTCATGCAATTTGCTAATAAAGAAGAAATTCAAATGGGTCTAGTACAAGCAAAAAACAGCATATTGCTAAGATATACTAAGATATACCACTACTCTCTGGTTGGTGGGAGTCAGACTGCTGGGCCCCTAATGATGAAGAATAAAAGGGCTCAAACCCATATGCAATTTTGTTGCACAGCGCGCACCATGTAATGGATGGAGATCCCAGCAGTCAGACCCCAACTGACCAGCATAAGTCACTATATCCGACTGCCATCATTTTTTTATTGTTCAAATACCAGTTTAATTTCAATTTATTGACAGTATTTACAAAAAGTAAAAGCTTTTTCTTAAAGGAGCTATGTGGTATACACCATATGCAAATTACCTTTTTGGACATTGAACTAATAGATGAAGCCAACCAAGTAATTTTTCAATTTAAATGGATACTACTGTGCCCCAGCGTTCTGAATATTTTGTTCAGAATGCTTGGAGTGGGTGGGCGTAAGTGTGATGTCACGACCACGCCATTTGTCATGCCCCTCCATTCATGTCTATGGGAGGGGGCATGTCGGCTGTAACACCCACTCCAATAGACATGAATGGAGGGGGCATGGCGTGATGTCACAACCACTGCTGCCAAAACCCAGCATTTGTTTAGAACACCTGGTGCTGCAGGAGATCACAGGGGGGGGGGGGCTTCAGCAGGGGGTGATCTGTGTAAAAGATCAGTGTGTGCAGTGTTATAGGTCCCTATGGGAGCATAAGAGATCAGTGTGTGCAGTGTTATAGGTCCCTATGGGACCTATAACACTGCAAAAAAAAATGTAAAAAAAAAAAAAGTGTTAATAAAGGTCATTTAACCCCTTCCCTAATAAAAAGTTTGAATCACCCCCCTTTTCCCATAAAAAAAATAAAACAGTGTAAAAAAATAAATAAATAAACACATGTGGTATCGCCGCGTGCGTAAATGTCCGAACTATAAAAATATATCATTAATTAAACCGCACGGTCAATGGTGTACGCGCAAAAAAATTCCAAAGTCCAAAAAGCGTATAAAGTGATCAAAAAGTCCGATCAAAACAAAAAATCATACCGATAAAAACTTCAGAGCACGGCGCAAAAAATGAGTCCTCATACCGCCCTGTACGTGGAAAAATAAAAAAGTTATAGGGGTCAGAAGATGACATTTTTAAACGTATAAATTTTCCTGCAGTGTAATTATTACCGAAATATGCACTGCGTAGAAACGGAAGCCCCCAAAATTTACAAAATGGCGTTTTTTCTTCGATTTTGTCGCACAATGATTTTTTTTCCGTTCCGCCGTGCATTTTTGGGTAAAATGACTAATGTCACTGCAAAGTAGAATTGGCGATGCAAAAAATAAGCCAAATATGGATTTTTAGGTGGAAAATTGAAAGGGTTATGATTTTTAAAAGGTAAGGAGGAAAAAACGAAAGTGCAAAAACGGAAAAACCCTGAGTCCTTAAGGGGTTAAGTGAGTCTTTTTTTGTGTGCCAACATAATCATGTTTAATTTTAGAAGAATGTAGAAAGGTCAAGGTCCCAGCACTCACCAAGTTCTGCTGGAGATTTTGGTAGTTTAACTTTCACATATAAGGGTATGCAGGACACATTTAGGCAAATATCTCTCCTTTCTTCCGAGATGCCTCCTGTATACCCTTATATGTGAAACTTCAATAAACAAGGTTTTTTACCAGAACTTAGTAAATGCTGGGACCTTGACTATTCTACACGGACCTACCGCCACATGCACCACCGTCCATAGAGTGCTGTCAACCTATCTATACTTTAGTTTTAGAAGAATATTGTTGAGCAGGAAGGTAGATAATATTTCCCCTGCAAATCTCTTGAAATTAAATTCTATATGGGAGATTTATGAAACCGTGTGGAAAGGAACAGTGCAGAAGTTGCCCGCTGCAACCAATCAGATTCCAGCTTTTAATTTTTCAGAGGCCATTTTAAAAATAAAAGAAGTGATCTGATTGGTTGCTTTGGGCAGCAGAGAGAATCTTACTAGAAGGGTTTGTTCACAGTACAGAATTCAGCAAGGCAAATGACCTTTCTCAATTCTTTTTGGGACTCGCACTATTTCTGTTCCATGGTCAATAGAGCAGAAATGAGGGGCTTGGAGTGGTCTGGGCGAGCACATCATTTCTCTGGCCACCAAAGTAACGCCCACACTGCACCAAGGATCTCAATTAGCATAATGGAACAAATGCACCTGTCACATGCTGCACTATGACCACATTATGGAGCTGCAGGCACTGGGTCAATTAGTTGCGATGATGGCGCTTTACACCCCCAGAGGTGCTATATTTAAATCCCTGCTCAGCCTCAAACCTTTGGTCATGATTGCAGTTTCTCCTCATTTACCAGTATTTGTTTCTGCTTGTTTGTTTTATGTATTTGACTTCTGCTAGCCCTTTTTATTTGCCTGTTGTTCTGTTCCTTGTAGTTCTCCTGGTTTTGTACCTTGGCTTGTGACCTGACTATTCTCTTTACCAGATTCTGTACCTTGCCGCTATCTTGGTTGTGACCTGGCCTGCTTTGGTTGTCAGTTTGCTGTTTTGTCCTTTTGGGAACCCTTTTGTGCCCTGACCTTTTCCCTGACTGCCATACTGTGGTGGTGTTTGTTTCTTTGACTTTGACACACCCTGCACCTTATTAAAGCTGGGACTGGTACTGTGGTTGAGGTCAGCCTATTAAGGAGGTGGACAACCCATAAGGTAGGGCTAGAGGGTGTTAGTCAGTCCAGGGTTGTACTATTCCCCCTCCGACATGACACATAAGGAATAAAAGACTGTTTTCTACACAATGGCGCAGCCCATCTACTTATCAAGAGTATCGATTGTTGCATTACAAGCTCTATGTAGCAGTGGCAGTAGTAACCTATGGCCAAAGGTGGTTTCACTTTCCTTTTAAACAATGGGACTTTGCTTGCAGATTCTGCCTGAAGAATTTACATATTCTCAGAACTCAGATCAGTTGCGGAAATTCCATTACAGAAATTCTATTGTGTGAACTAAGCAGTGGAATTCCCATTAAAAGAAATAGGTTTCTGCAAGCGTAATCTGCACGCAATATCCATAGTGTGAACAGAGCATAAGCTAGATAAATCTCCCCCATGTCCTTTGAAAAATTATGCTAATTCATTTGTCAAGCATTTCTTGTTCCTTCTTCCAAATTTTTGTTAAAAAAAGAAAAGCACAGTTGGAGAGTTAGTGTTTCCTTTATATCAATATTTCAAAGTCTACTTTTTCCTTACTTGCAACGATTCCTATAAAATATATAGAGGTTTGTTTAAAGAAGCAGATATTTTCATGCATGTTATGTTACCCTTTGGTTATTGCTGTGTAGTCACTGTACAATATTTGGTGGTAAACGTAGTGTTGGTGCTTCTATACTTAAAATGCAATCCGACTCAAGGGGCCCAACTTATGTTTTCTTCAGATGCATCAATAATCTTGCCAATCATATTGAGTTTGGATGGCGGGTCACATGGGATAGCAGGAGAGATGAAAATCTAGTATGTTCTCTTAAACAAAAATAAGAACTTCACATTGAAAATTCTTATTTGTCTGAAGGCTGAATACAGTTAAGGCTACACGACTGTTTAAAATGCTGCCCAGCAAGTTTTGGAGTACAGTCTTCTTTCAAGTCCCTGGCTTCTGCTGTACTGCCTTCAAATTTTGACATGCAGTAGAGTAAGCCTATTCCCTGACCAGAATTTGGAGCATTGAGGTTCTGACCTGACATTCATTTCAAATGTGTCTCTGATTCTGAGAATCTCATATGATAAGGTAGGAGAGGGAATGCCGTAAATTCCCAGAACCTGTAGTATAATTTATCCACCCAATTTTTAGAACTGTCTATGGCCCCGACTGGTGAACTTTCTTGAAAGGCACAATTATCATTTGTAAATTGGACAATTTTCTTTTTTTTTTTTTTTTCCAGATGTTAATTGGTAACAAAATTTAGAATTGGTAACAAAATTTAATTAGAACAAATGTAAATATTATTCCCAAGAAAATCAAATTTGGTTTCTGCCATTCCAAGGAATTGGCCATAGACTGGATGTTATGGATAAAACTAATATAAGTAAATTCAAATTTGAGCCCTATTGGAACTGGCACTACTGTGAAGTACAGTATTTAGATTATAGAAAATAAAATGATGAATTAGTGTCTCTTATTCATAGCCACCAGATATAAACACTATAGGAGGGAATTAATTATTTATTTATGTTCACCATATATCAATTATTCATTTTAAATATTCATTAAAATTCAAAAATTTCTTTTGACCAAAAATTTCAAAACAATAATTTTCTGTAGCTATGACATCCATTATATCCATTAAAGCAATGAGACTATGCAACCCTCTTTCAGAGGTAGATAGCATTGAAAGAGTTTAAAGGGTTACTCCGGCCCTAAGACATCTTATCCCCTATCCAAAGGATAGGGGATAAGATGTCTGACCGCGGGGATCCCGCCACTGGGGAACCCAGCAATCTTGCATTCAGCACCCACCCACCCGGGGAGCAGCATGCCGCGCTGCCAGCTCAGAATCTGCCGTGTGACGACCACGGGGCCGGAGTATTGTGACGTGACGTCTCCGCCCCCATGTGACATCACGTCCCGCCCCTGCTATGCAAGTCTATGGGAGGGGGCATGAAGGCCGTTCTGTGAGTTCTGTGTAACATTTCAGAGGGCACGCCTTCTTCCTCAGACATCTCAGACAAGTCTGCATAATGAAAAAGATATGTTTTCTCATGAATCTATTACATCAGTCAAACTTTTGACAAGTCCCTACTGACAATTAAAATAAGCCCCTTCCCTGCAAATTGAGACACAGCAACACACATGCACAGACATTGCTATGTCAGGTACTGCAGTGACCGGGCTATGGCACTCTAGCTATATCCTGTCAACATCCTGTCTTCCTTACTTAAAGAAATATTAGTCCCCATAGACTTTTAACATGAGCAAAATCTTTTGATTAAACTTTCTATGGAAGGTGACCTGACTATTCTCTTGCTATCTGATTCTGTACCTTGCTGCTATCTTGGTTGTGACCTGGCCTAATTTTGCTTTGTTTGTCTGTTTGCTGTTACCTGTTTTGTGCTTTTGTGAGCCCTTTTTTTACCTAACCTTTTCCTAACTGCCTAACTATGTTGTTTATTTATTTTATTCTTTGCTACGACCTTAGTAGAGACTGGCACCATGGTTGGGACCACCATATTAAGGAGATAGGCACCCCAAAAGGCAGGAAATGTTTTTACAAAACTCATGTATGTAGCAGTTGCCAGGTCATTGTTGAATCTTGGTGATGTTGAATGAAAATTATAGAATCTCATACATGATTACTCATTACATGGAGTTGGTGCTAACTACAAATTTTAAAGCCTCTTTGCATTGCAATGAAGTCTGAGATATGTTTGCCTTGACCAAGAAGCTGCATGGTGGAACTGGTTTTCATTGGGCCATCCTTAAGATCAAATTAAAAAGGCAAATACATTTAATTGAACATACAAGCATAATGCAGGAACAACAAGAAGAATCCCACCCCTAAAAAATATAAATGACACTTAGACACAGATAAAAAAAACAAGTGGGGGAACACCGAGTAGCTAAATATAATTATCATATAAACACAGTTGCCGCTTAATAAGATGTCACCATACTTACACTATGATAAAAACATAATGACAATAAGCTATAATGGAATTGTAATGACAATAGGCAATGTGTATGTGTTTAAATATGCATTTGATACAAAGTAAAGTGCCGGTGTGATTATATAGCAGCACTTTTGTGCTAAAAAGTAAATACTAGCAGCACCATAAGCACCCCAATCAAATAATATAAATAAACAGACTCAAATGCAGCAAGATACAAACCACAATAGGTAGCGTGGCCTACTCCGATGTTCCCCCACCTCCCACTCCAACGCGTTTGGCCCCGCTTTGTCCCGGAGTGGTGTTTTTTTTATCTGTGTCTGAGTGTCACTTATGTTTTTTAGGGGTGGGATTCTTCTTGTTGTTCCTGCATTATGCATATATGTTAAACCCCTTAAGGACACATGACGTTCTCATACGTCTCCATTTCCGAGTCCTTAACCCCTTAAGGACCGGAGGTTTTTCCGTTTTTGCATTTTCGTTTTTTGCTCCTTGCCTTTAAAAAATCATAACTCTTTCAAATTTACACCTAAAAATCCATATGATGGCTTATTTTTTGCGACACCAATTCTACTTTGTAATGACATCAGTCATTTTGCCCAAAAATCTATGGTGAAGCGGGAAAAAAAATCATTGTGCGACAAAATAAAAAAAAAAACGCTGTTTTGTAACTTTTGGGGGCTTCCGTTTCTACGTAGTACATTTTTCGGTAAAAATGACACCTGATATGTATTCTGTAGGTCCATACGATTAAAATGATACCCTACTTATATAGGTTTGATTTTGTCGGACTTCTGGAAAAAATCATAACTACATGCAGGAAAATTAATACGTTTAAAATTGTCATCTTCTGACCCCTATAACTTTTTTATTTTTCCGTGTATCGGTCGGTATGAGGGCTCATTTTTTGCGCCATGATCTGAAGTTTTTAACGGTACCATTTTTGCATTGATAGGACTTATTGATCGCTTTTTATTCATTTTTTCATGATATAAAAAGTGACCAAAAATGCACTATTTTGGACTTTGGAATTTTTTTGCGCGCACGCCATTGACCGTGCGGTTTAATTAACGATATATTTTTATAATTCGGACATTTCCGCACGCGGCGATACCATTTATGTTTATTTTTATTTTTATTTACACTGTGTTTTTTCTTTTATGGGAAAAGGGGGGTGATTCAAACTTTTAATAGGGAAGGGGTTAAATGATGTTTATTCACTTTTTTTTTGCACTTTTTTTTGCAGTGTTATAGGTCCCATAGGGACCTATAACACTGCACACACTGATCTTTTACATTGATCACTGGTTTCTCATAAGAAACCAGTGATCGATGATTCTGCCGCATGACTGCTCATGCCTGGATCTCAGGCACTGAGCAGTCATTCGGCGATCGGACAGCGAGGAGGCAGGTAGGGGCCCTCCCGCTGTCCTGTCAGCTGTTCGGGATGCCGCGATTTCACCGCGGCTATCCCGAACAGCCCACTGAGCTAGCCGGCATGCTTTCGGTTTCACTTTAGACGCGGCGTTCAACTTTGAACGCCGCGTCTAAAGGGTTAATAGGGGCCACGGGTCCCGGCCGTTGTTAGAGGCCGGGCCCGAACCGCTATGACGCGGGGCCACGCCGTGGCCCCGCGTTATAGATCGGGAGTGGACACATGACGTTCCAGTACGTCATGTGTCCTTAAGGGGTTAAGGACACATGACGTATGAGAACGTCATGTGTTTTACCGGCCCCCCGCAACCATCTGGAGCGGAGCCGGTGCCCGATGCCTGCTGAAATCGTTCAGCAGGCATCGGGGCATATCGCCCAGGGGGGTCATTATGACCCCCCATGTCGCCGATGGCAGCAGATCGCTGGACAATTCAGTCCAGCGATCTGCGGCGGATTCCGGGTCAATCGGGTCTCCAGTGATCCGGTGACCCGGAATTATTGGCTGATCGGGGCCGTCAGAGACGGCCCCGAACAGCCAGAGCCTGCAGGGGTGAGGTGGCACTGGTGCCACCTCACGATCGCCCTGATTCGTCGGCCGGATTACCGGCCGACCAATCAGGGCGCATGCTGCGGGTGTCACTCCCGCAACCCGCTCCGCCCCTTTTCCGGAGGACGTGAGCGGGTGTGGGACGTGCACCCCAGGTGCTGGGGACCCCGATCCCCAGCGCCCATGTTGGGATCGGGGCCCCAGGAGCAGCGGCGGCGACGACGACGAGGGACTGACCTGTGCGGCGAGGATCGTTGGAGGTGAGTGACAGCCTCCTGCTGTTGCTTAGCAACAGCTCCCAGCATGCAAAAAGGGCATGCTGGGAGCTGTAGTTATGCAACAGCAGGAGGCAGACCACCACAACTCCCAGCATTCCCTTATGGGCATGCTGGGACTTGTAGTTTTGCAACAGCTGGAGGCACATTCTTTCTATGGAAAAGTGTACCTTCAGCTGTTGTATAACTACAACTCCCAGCTTGCACAATCAGCTAAAGTGCATGCTGGGAGTTGTAGTGGTGCATCTGGTGGTTGCATAACTACAACTCCCAGCATGCCCGTTGGCTGTCGGTGACTGCTGAGAGTTGTAGTTTTGCAACAGCTGAAGGCACACTGAGTTAAGTAGCAAACCAGTGTGTCTCCAGCTGTTGCATAACTACAATCCCCAGCATCCCCAGCCAAAGTAGTATGCCTCCAGCTGTTGCATAACTACAACACCCAGCATGCCCTTCCGCTGTCCGTACATGCTGGGGGTTGTAGCATTTGCAACAGCTGAAGGCACACTTGTTCCAAAACACTGAGTTTGTTACCAAACTCGGTGTTTCACAACCAGTGTGCCTCCAGCTGTTGCAAAACTACAACTCCAAGCATGCACTGATAGACCGTACATGCTGGGAGTTGTAGTTTTGCAACAGCTGGATGTTCCCCCCCCCCCCCCCCAATGTGAATGTACAGGGTACACTCACATGGGCGGAGGATTACAGTAAGTATCCGGCTGCAAGTTTGAGGTGCGGCAAAATTTCTGCCGCAGCTCAAACTGCCAGCGAGAAACTACTGTGAACCCCCGCCCGTGTGACTGTACCCTAAAAACACTACACTACACTAACACATGATAAAATAAAAAGTAAAAAACACTACGTATACACATACCCCTACACAGCCCCCCTCCCCAATAAAAATGAAAAACGTCTGGTACGCCACTGTTTCCAAAACGGAGCCTCCAGCGGTTGCAAAACTACAACTCCCAGCATGCACTGATAGACCGTACATGCTGGGAGTTGTAGTTTTGCAACAGCTGGATGTCCCCCCCCCCCCCCCAATGTGAACGTACAGGGTACACTCACATGGGCGGAGGATTACAGTAAGTATCCGGCTGCAAGTTTGAGCTGCGTCAAATTTTCTGCCGCAGCTCAAACTGCCAGCGAGAAACTACTGTGAACCCTCGCCCGTGCGACTGTACCCTAAAAACACTACACTACACTAACACAAAATAAAATAAAAAGTAAAAAACACTACATATACACATACCCCTATACAACCCCCCTCCCCTCCCCAATAAAAATGAAAAACGTCTGGTACGCCACTGTTTCCAAAACGGAGCCTCCAGCTGTTGCAAAACAACTACTCCCAGTATTGCCAGATAGCCGTTGACTGTCTAGGCATGCTGGGAGTTTTTCAACAGCTGGAGGCACCCTGTTTGGGAATCACTGGCGTAGAATACCCCTATGTCCACCCCTATGCAAGGCCCTAATTTAGGCCTCAAATGCGCATGGCGCTCTAACTTTGGAGCCCTGTCGTATTTCAAGGCAACAGTTTAGGGCCACATATGGGGTATCGCCGTACTCGGGAGAAATTGCCTAACAAATTTTGGGGGGTATTTTCTACTATTACCCTTTTTAAAAATGTAACATTTTTGGGAAAACAAGCATTTTAGGTAAAAAAAATATATATTTTTTTACATATGCAAAAGTCGTGAAACACCTGTAGGGTATTAAGGTTCAAATTACCTCTTGTTACGTTCCCCGAGGGGTCTAGTTTCCAAAATGGTATGCCATGTGTTTTTTTTTTTGCTGTCCTGGCACCATAGGGGCTTCCTAAATGCGGCATGCCCCCAGAGCAAAATTCGCTTTCAAAAAGCCAAATGTGACTCCTTCTCTTCTGAGACCTGTAGTGCGCCAGCAGAGCACTTTTCACCCCCATATGGGGTGTTTTCTGAATCAGGAGAAATTGGGCTTCAAATTTTGGAGGGTATTTTCCGCTATTACCCTTTTTAAAAATGTAAACATTTTTGGGAAAACAAACATTTTAGGTAAAAAAAAAATTTTTTTTTACATATGCTAAAGTCGTGAAACACCTGTAGGGCATTAAGGTTCACGTTACCCCTTGTTACGTTCCCCTAGGGGTATAGTTTCCAAAATGGTATGCCATGTGTTTTTTTTTGCTGTTCTGGCACCATAGGGGCTTCCTAAATGCGGCATACCCCCAGAGCAAAATTTGCTTTCAAAAAGCCAAATGTGACTCCTTCTCTTCTGAGACCTGTAGTGTGCCAGCAGAGCACTTTTCACCCCCATGTGAGGTGTTTTCTGTATCGGGAGAAATTGGGCTTAAAATATTGGGGGGTATTTTCTGCTATTACCCTTTTTAAAAATGTAAAATTTTTGGGAAACCAAGCATTTTAGGTAAAAAATATGTATATTTTTTTTACATATACAAAAGTCGTGAATCACCTGTAGGGTATTAAGGTTCACTTTACCCCTTGTTACGTTCCCTGAGGGGTCTAGTTTCCAAAATGGTATGCCATGTGTTTTTTTTTGCTGTCCTGGCACCATAGGGGCTTCCTAAATGCGGCATGCCCCCCAAAAACCATTTGTCGCTCCTTCCCTTCTGAGCCCTCTACTGCGCCCGCCGAACAATTAACATAGACATATGAGGTATGTGCTTACTCGAGAGAAATTGGGTTTCAAATACAAGTAAAAATTTTCTCCTTATTACCCCTTGCAAAAATTCAAAAATTGGGTCTACAAGAACATGCGAGTGTAAAAAATGAAGATTTTTAATTTTCTCCTTCACTTTGCTGCTATTCCTGTGAAACACCTAAAGGGTTAATACACTTACTGAATGTCATTTTGAATACTTTGGGGGGTGCAGTTTTTATAATGGGGTAATTTATGGGGTATTTCTAATATGAAGACCCTTCAAATCCACTTCAAAACTGAACTGGTCCCTGAAAAATAGTGAGTTTGAAAATTTTGTGAAAAATTTCAAAATTGCTGCTGAACTTTGAAGCCCTCTGGTGTCTTCCAAAAGTAAAAACTCATACATTTTATGATGCAAACATAAAGTAGACATCTGTGTATATGTGAACCCAAAAAAAATATATTTTTAATATCCATTTTCCTTACAAGCAGAGAGCTTCAAAGTCAGAAAAATGCAAAATTTTCATTTTTTTCATCAAATTTAGGGATTTTTCACCAAGAAAGGTTGCAAGTTACCATAAAATTTTACCACTAAGTTAAAGTAGAATATGTCACGAAAAAACAATCTCGGAATCAAAATGATAACTTAAAGCATTCGTTATTAATGTTTAAAGTGACAGTGGTCAGAATTGCAAAAAATGCTCCGGTCCTTAAGGTGTAAAATGGCCTGGTCCTTAAGGGGTTAATAAAATGTATATAATATTATGGTTTCTGGGTAATGATTCCATTTTTTTCTAGATTAAGGGCTGGGTTGTTGTAGGCTTGCATTGTCTGAGTACCCTCTGCCTTCTTTGTTTTTTCTATTATGTGCATTGGTGGTCTTATTTATGTAGGTTTTTGTTTTTTCAAGTTAAAAATGCCCCTATCTAGTCAACTCAATGTGAATATATGGACATATTGTATAATAAACAGTGAATTCAATATTTAAATGTTGTTACCTCCCCATAGAGGCCATTAGCACGGACCATTGTGTCCTATAAGGTGAAGTGGCTCTATAATTCTTTAACAATAATTTTGCTCTTTCAGTCTGAAATTTTCCATCACAAAGTAGATCTGACAGAGCTTAGAAATGCAAATTGGAAAAGATGAAACTGCACATTCATTATTAGTATTAAACATTTAAGTCTAAAAAAAATTAATTCATTCATCTTTGGTTTCTTGATGTCTCGTCTTCTCCACACCTCTTGATTCAATCTCCTGAGAACACATGGTCCAGGCTCATAAATACTGCTAGATGCCAGTCACACCGGTTCTTGTGCACATCATTATATTATCTGAACTCTGAACTAAAGGTTGATTCTGATTTTCTGTTGTACGGATATGAGGAAGTCGAGGGAAACACACAGGTGGAGTTGTGTAACATCTCTGGTGTATTGTCTACCTATCCATTCTTTTTGGATACCTCGAATCTAACTCAATAACGTTAAAGTTTTTACTATTTGTATTTACCTTCTTCTCTTTAGTTAGGTCTTTAAACTGTGTTCTTCTTAAAGAATATTGTAAGGATTCCAAATTCAAATTAGCAAAGCGATTTGTCACAAATAAGATTCAATGAAAATTTGACCAAAAAAAAAAAGTCGGATTCGTTACAATTTCATATTTTTGCGATTCATTTTGGATTGGTTTAAATTCTGCATCTGTACACTAAGTAGCCTAAATCTAAGCAGCGATGCCATAGGCATTGCAACTTCCACTTACTTCATTCGCTGGATCAGATGCCCTGCACCAGACCTACCTGCTCAGTTTACATACTTTGCATAGGCAATCTTAGGGAATTTGGGGCACTTCCTAATCTAAATAAGGATCCAAATCCAAAACAAATCTAACAGTTAGAAGTCACAGTCTCAGTCCTGAAACGAATCTTGCTCATCTCTAGCCCCAAGGAGCCCAAATAGAGTAAAACGTTTCCATTGTTTTGCAGACTGAAGCAGTTAAATTCTCCATAAAGTGAATATCTTTAAAGGAGTACTCCACCCCTAGACATCTTTTTACCTATACAAAGGATAGTGGATAAGATGTCTGATCGTGGGGGATCACGAGGGAAGTTATTTTCAGAATGTTGGGTTTGGGCAACCGTGGTCGGGATGTCACACCATGCCTCCTCATGACATCATGCCACGCCCCCTCCAGTGATGTCAATAGGAGGGAGTGTGGCGACGGACACACCCCCTTCCATAGACATGAATAGATGGGGCATGGCATGATGTCACATCCACTGCCGACCAAATGCAGCATTCTGAAAATAAGTTTCAGGATGCCGGGTGCTGCATGGAGATCGCGGGGGGTCCCATGTCTAGGGGATAAGATGCCTAGGGGTGGAGTACCCCTTTAATATGTGTGTCTGATCATCTAATAATATAATTTATTTATATAGCACCAACACATTCTGCAGCACTGTACATAACTTGTCATCACTCACACTGGTCCCTGTCCCACTTCATCTATCAGTATGATTTTGAAGTGCGATCATAACACAAGGAGAACTCACAAGCTCCCCTTGAGGGATAGTCCTTATTAGGGGTATGAACCAAAGACCCCAGGGCTACAAGGCAACAGTGCTAACCACTGAGCCACCAGGAGGCTCTGCACATTCTTTCCAATGCTCACTGGATCCTCTGCTGATCTTCACATCTTGATATTAAAATCAACAAAAAGAGATGGCTGGCTCAACTGGCTTTTGGGGGTGATTTACCTCATCCAGTGTTTGCCTTAGTGGGCATTTTTCTTTGTGTTGAAATAGATAAGCATCACAATGGCATCAGTGGGGGATGAGACAGATGAGCATTGTTTTTTTTTTTTTTTTTCTTATACTGCTTGACCCTTTAAAAAAATTAACACCAGGAAAACATTTTAAGCTGCTGCAGAATTGGTGGTGTTTGGTACCAGGTAAGAAAAGGATAGACTGATTTTCCCTGTACAGAGAGCACAACAAGCATTTATTTCATTGCACTATAACACTGACCACAGTGATAGTGATATTTCTCTGCCCAATGGTAATACCCATTTAATTATACTTCAACATTTTTGAGGTAGAGCCAGTACCATAATATTCAAAAGATAATAGATTCAGAAAAGGAAACTCTTCAAGGATGGGTCCTAGTTGTGTTGACTGGTATAATAACATGAAGAGGATAGAAGATTATATTGTAAGGAGGGAGGGGGAGGAGAGATAGAGAGGGGTTTGTGTGTTTTTTTTCCCGTCTTTAATTTACCGTATTTTTCGCCGTATAAGATGCACTTTTTCTTCCCTTAAAACTGGGGGGGGGGGGGGAAGTTGGTGCATCTTATAAGGCGAATACACACCTATCGCAGAGGTCCCTGCGGCCATCAACGGCCGAGACCCGCGGCTAATACAGGACATCACCGATCGCGGTGATGCCCTGTATTAACCCTTCAGATGCGGCGATCAAAGCTGACCGCCGCGTCTGAAGCAAAAATGACACTAACGTGGCTGTTCAGTCGGGCTGTTCGGGACCGCCGTGGTGAAATCGCGGTGTCCCAAACAGCTTACAGGACACCGGGAGGGACCTCACCTGCCTCCTCGGTGTCTGCTCCGTGCCGGGATCCCCTGCATGGCCGGCGTTCTCCTTCGTTGTCATCACGTCGTCGCGCATGCCTTCCCGTCATCCAATAGGAGCAGCGTGCGTAGCGGCATGCGTAGCGACATGCGTAGCGACGTGCGTAGCGACGTGCGTAGCGGCGTGCGTAGCGGCGTGCGTAGCGACGTCATGGCGGTGACGGAGAGCAAGGATACCGGGCAGCAGAGACGTTCTGGAGCGACGGGGACACCCCGGGGACGCGGCGACAGCGATGGAGGGCGACATCCGGGGCAGGGGTGACGAGCGGTGACGGGCCTGGAGCGGCGGGGACACGTGAGTATAACCTCCAATACCAAAGTTCTTCAACCTGCGGACCTCCAAATGTTGCAAAACTACAACTCCCACCATGCTGGGAGTTGTAGATTTGTAACATCTGAAGGTCTGCAGGTTGAAGATCACTGTTCTATACTTTACATTGTATTTGGTTCATAATCTTTATTTTCTAGATTTTTATCCTATAAAATTAGGTGCGTCTTATATGCCGGAGCATCTTATATGATGAAAAGCCAGGGGGACGGGTTGAATAGGAGTGATGGAGTTTGTAAGGGAGTTATGGAAACATAAGTTAATAAAAGGTAACAACTAGATCAATTATATAAGCGGGATTTACATGGGAAGGTGGAACTGAAGGTTATTTGGCTGTTACCTGTCCTCCTGACCCCCCGCCATCATGACTAATGTATGTAGGACTGGGGAGGGGAAGGAATTTATTTAATGTATAATGATGAAATCTGAAATCTGTAAAGGTGGAATTGTTCTTTACTTTGCAAAATGAAATAATAAAAATGTAACAAAAAAAAAAAAAAGGATGTGTCCTATAAAGAAATATGGTCAAGCATAGTTAATTTGGTGCTCTCACTGCTGTCACCACCCACACATGAACTTGCTTTTACTTACTTCTCTAGGTAATAAAAAGAAAGCCAATCTCTTCATTGCTCTGCCACAGTATTGGAGAAAGTGCACCAGAATGAACAGGCTGGAAGATTATTGTTGGAAGATTATTTACAACTTTATTGTACAACTAAGGGTGCAAACGATTATTGTATGACTAAGGGTGCTAACGCACCTGAAACGCGTTACCTTCACCCCTGTTATGGCTTTTTATCAATAAAGTAACTTCAATTTTTGCACGATCTTCTGCACTGGACATTCCATTCCTTTTCCATTGACGTGGTGCTGCCTTGCACAGTCCGTGCGCTTTGGGGCCATTGAGGGTGAGCTGAAAATTTTGTTCATTGCTTTAAGATTATTCACAGTACAGCTACTTATTTGATACATTATATCAATACCATTACATTCTATAGCTACCTGGGTGGAAAGGAAGAATTAAGTTAATAGTTAATTAACCAAGAGCTCTGTGGTTGTAATTTTTTATGTTACTGCCTACAATAAATTGTGATTGTTTTATAGCAGATTGAGCACATATTCAGATTATTTATTTATTTATTTATGTCATTGTTTTATCATTTATATTATATTTTAATGTGTTTATAGAAAAAAATGATTTATATATCAATATAATCATTATTGTGCTAACCATATATTTATTTATTTATTTAGTTATGTACTTAAAAGGGTACTCCCGTGGAAAACTTTTTTTTTTTTTTAATTAACTGGTGCCAGAAAGTTAAATAGATTTGTAAATTACTTCTGTTAAAAAAATCTTAATCATTCCAGTCCTTTTATGGGCTGTATACTATAGAGGAAATGTTTTTCTTTTTGGATTTCTCTTATGTCACGACCACAGTGCTCTCTGCTGACCTCTGCTGTCCATTTTAGGAACTGTCCAGAGCAGCATATGTTTCCTATGGGGATCATAGATCAGAGGTCAGCAGAGAGCACCGTGGTCGTGACATAAGAGAGATCCAAAAAGAAAAACATTTCCTCTTTAGTATGCAGCTCCTAAAAAGTACTGGAAGGATTAAGATTTTTTAACAGAAGTAATTTACAAATCTGTTTAACTTTCTGGCACCAGTTGATCTAAAAATATATATATTTTTTTATTCCATACTAGTACCCCTTTAAGACCCACACTACTCAGAGACAAAGCCCTTGAGAACCACGCTGTCCTAAACTCCAATACTGTAGAGAGCATGTAGGGAGAAAAGAGCCCTCTTAATATACTTGGTTTAGAAGGTGCTATGTGAGCAAAAAGGAAGTTAATGGGAGCAAGATCACAGCACAGAGGGGGTTACAAAACAAAAGCAGCCCTGGTCTGAGCAGTGAACTGCTAATAATAATAATTAAAGTTTAGAGTAGGAGGGGATTACATTCAAGAGGCCACACTAGGAGAAGACTGACAGGCTCTGTCATGCACACAGTCCTGTCTTTTTACCCTGCATAAAACTAGCTAAGCCCATCCCCACTGTGCTCTATCTTGGTTTCTCTGCTGCTAGAGGCAGTAGTAAGCAGTTTGCAAGGAAGTGAGACACCTAGTGGACAAAAATTCAGGGCTTTGTTTTCTGGGGTGGGGAGTAATTTTTAATAAAATTAAGGGGAGTTGTTTAAAACAACACTAACCATCTACATTTTAATATAACTTTTTTAATTACTAAAAGCACAATTATATGAATGGCTTTAATTCTTTTTAAAAGACTCTAAACAAATGTTGTTTTTCTCCATGTCTCTGTACAATTTAATTCGGAAAGATTGAATGCTAAGGAATATTGACACCAAAACTCTAAGTGTGGAAAGTGCACTAAATAAGATATTGCATAGTTATGGCAACTCTGATACACTTAAGGGTAGGGATGAGCGAACCAAATCTGACGAATCCTAATTCGTTACGAATTTCCGGAAAAATTCGATTCGCCACGAATGCGAATATCATCATGATTCGATAGCGCGAATCACTACATTAAACTCCATTTAGTGCGGTCCAGGCTCCAGGGCATCTAAAATGGGGGATCCACATGTGAGGACATGGGGCAAGGAATCCTGGGAAGGTGGGAACAAGGGTAGGCAGGATGACCCTGAATCACATGCAGCATGCAGCTTATCAGCAGACAGCCACCCATGTGATGTCACAGCCCTATATAATCGGCAGCCATCTTGTGGCCACTCAAATCAGCGTTCTATTGCAGAGAGAGAGGGACAGAGAGCAGTGTGTGTTGCACGGAAATGCTATTTTACAGCAGCGATTCACCTCTAGCCCAAATCCAGCATAGAAGCACTGATAGGGAAGGGAGAGATATTGAGAGAGAAAGTGCAATTGCGGGTGTATTACAGCAGTGATTCACCGAAAGCCCAAATCCAACCTAAAAGCACTGATAGGGAAGGGAGTGGTATTGAGATAGAAAGTGCAATTTTGGGTGTAGTACACAGCGACTGTGTGGTGCAACACTGGTGTGTGTAACAACTGAAAAGCTAATAGTCAGTTGAGGTGAGCAGGGCACTAAAAGTGTATTGTCCTCTATTAAGTGTAACCTGTGTGTACATCTAAGTGGTGCACCATTTTGATCCTGTTAAAGTCTCAAGGGCCTAGTTTCCGTGAAAGGCCAGCCAAAAGTACACACCTACTGGTGTTGACGACAAATTCTGTTTTAAGCGTACTGGAGCGCATTGTACTCCCCTCAAAAGTGCATACCACATATGTACATCAAAGTGGTGTACCATTTTGTTCCTGTTAAAGTCTTCAGGGCCTAGATACTGTGAAAGGCCAGCCAAAAGTACAAACCTGGTGGTGTTGTAGACAAATACTGTTTTAAGTATAGTGGAGCGCATTGTACTCCCCTCATAAGTGCATACCACATACGTACATCTAAGTGGTGCACCATTTTGTTCCTGTTAAAGTCTTCAGGGCTTAGTTACTGTGAAAGGCCAGGCAAAAGTACACACCTGCTGGTGTTGTAGACAAATGTTGTTTTAAGCGTACTGTAGCGCATTGTACTCCCCTCATAAGTGCATACCACATACGTACATCTAAGTGGTGTACCATTTTATTCCTGTTAAAGTCTTCAGGGCCTAGATAATGTGAAAGGCCAGCCAAAAGTACAAACCTAACCAAAAGTACACACCTGCTTGTGTTGTAGTCAAATACTGTTTTAAGCGTAATGGAGCGTATTCTACTCCCCACATAAGTGCATACCACCTACATACATCTTAGTAGTGTACCATTTCGTTCTTGTTAAAGTCTTCAGGCATAGATACTGTTAAAGGCCAGCCAAAAGTACAAACCTGAAGTACACACCTGCTGGTGTTGTAGACAAATTTTGTTTTAAAGTGTAGTGGAGCGTATTCTACTCCCCACATAAGTGCATACCACGTACATACATCAACGTGGTGTACCATTTTGTTCCTGTTAAAGTCTTAATGGCCTTGTTACTGTGAAAGGCCAGACAAAAGTACACACCTGCTGGTGTTGTAGACACATTTTGTTTTAAGCGTACAGCAGCGCATTGTACTCCCCTCTAAAGTGCATACTACATATGTACATTTAAGGAGTGTACCATTTTGTTCCTGTTAAAGTCTTAAGGCCTAGTTACTGTGATAGGCCAGGCAAAAGTACACACCTGCTGGTGTTGTAGACAAATTTTGTTCTAAGCTTATTGGAGCGCATTGCACTCCCCTCATAAGTGCATACTACATACGTACATCTAAGTGATGTACCATTTTGTTCCTGTTAAAATCTTAAGGGCCTAGTTACTGTGAAAGGCCTGGCAAAAGTACACACCTGCTGGTGTTGTAGACAAATACTGTTTTAAGCATTGTGGAGCGTATTGCCCACCCCTCATATACGCACTAAATGTGTCAGGTAGAGAAGTGCCAGGACGTGCACAGAGGAGTGGCTGAGGCCAAAACTCATAAGGCAGAGGTCACAGCAGACTAGGCGTGAGTGGAAGCAGGAGTCGCAGCAAGAGGCCTGAGTCTCGACAAGCAACCCATCTGCCGTCATCGATACGTTTACATGGTCATCCACTTCATCACAAGTGACATCTGACACCCCCAGTCAACAGTTGGGGGGTTCCTTAGGCACAACCCTCAGTTGGCATGGCCCGGGAGCAGTCCCTGTCCTCCCATTGCCTCTATCCTATGGTGTTCCCTCCCCCACAGAAGTATCTTATGCTGTGGGTTCAGCTCCACTATTTAGTGAGAACGATCTACTAGAGGACAGTCAGCAACTATTGCCCAGCCAAGAAGTGGAGGAGACATCCTCTGCTTCCTCCACTAGGCAGGAAAGTAGTGATAATGACAGTGGCTTGGTGCGAGCGTTCAGGCTCCTGAAGCAGACACTGTTGAGGAACCTGAGGAGGACATCAGTGACGTGTAGACACAACTCAATGATGATGAAGCCGATCGCACTTGGGAGCTAGGTGCAGAAGGGGCTTCATCATCATCAGGAGAAGAGGGTTGCAGGTTGCCCATGAGGCAGCAGCTGAGCCAGCAAGGTGGTAGCATGGTTGGCAGTCAGCATGGTGGCAGAAGTGGAAAGTCTGGAGCCAAACGTGCCTGAGGTAGACCATCTGGTTTGTGGCAGCCTACCTTCCCAGGAGGTAGTGGAACAGGGTTTCCTTGAGTCGGCAGCAGTAGTAGTCAATCAGTGCGGACTGTTGGTGGGAAAATCAGCTACTCGGCGGTGTTACAGTTTTTCATCAATTATATGTCTCCTAGACTTGTGCACTAGAAAAATTTTCATTTTGTTTAGTTTTTTCGTTTTTGAAAACATTTTCGGTTCGGTAATATTTTCGGTTTTGATTTTTTGGATACATTCGGTATTCGGGTATTCGGGTTGATTGTTTTTTTGGATACATTCGGTATTCGGGTACATTCGGTAAATCTTTTTATTCTTTTTTGGACTTTAGCGATCCTAAAAAATTATGGAGACACCTTTTTTATTAAAATTTCGTAGGGTACCATAAAAAACATAATAATAAAAAAGATACAGTAGTGATGGAAAAAATTGTATCTAACTAAATGTATCTTTTTTATTATGACATGTTTATAAATTTTTAAACAGGGATCAATTTATGTGAGTGGGTAAAGCACTAAAAATTTAGCCGACAATAATAAAAATGTATTGTGTGCGTGTTTTTCACTTTTTTTAAAAACTTTTTTTAGGTAGTACTACTACTCCCAGCATGGAACACACTGTTCCATGATGGGAGTTGTAGTTACCTGTACTAATTGACAGATCTCCAGGGTCCCTTGCGATCCTCTTGTATAATGTATAGATGCGGCGGCCGCTCTTCTATGGTCCCCTGTACTGCCGTATATATACACCTATTCATATTTCCCGCAGAGCTGTGATTGGCCAGATGGTTCCAGCCAATCACAGCTCTCTGTGAGAAATAGGAATATGTGTATATATACCGCCGTGTAGGGGACCATAGGAGAGTGGCCGCCGCATCCATACATTACACAGGAGCATCACCTCGGGTGTCAGGAGTGATACCCGCAGTGATCTTTCCTTTACTACAAGTACTACTACTCCCAACATGGAGTACACTCTGCTCCATGCTGGGAACTGTAGTACCTGTATTAATAGACAGATCGCAGTGGTTGTCAGAAGTTACACTCGCTGCGATATGTCTATTAATGCAGGTACTACAGCTCCCAGCATGGAGCAGAGTGTGCTCCATGTTGGGAGTATTAGTACCTGCAGTAAGGGACAGATCCCAGCTGTCACTCCTCCTGACACCCGCTGCGATCGTCCTTATGTGAATGTCGGGATCAGCTGTTCTCAGGGCTACAGAGCCGGGAGAACAGCTGACGCTGAGCCGTAGGTATACATCGTATATCTACTGCCCAGCAAGAACTTACAGTGAGCCTGCAATGTGTATACAGTATACACATTGCTGGCTCACTTAACCCCTTGCTGAGCTGTGCGCTATGCACAAGCCCAGCAAGGGAAGAGTTAACTTACACTGCTGGACAGTGTAGGTTAACCCTTTGGGCTGTATACACTATATACAGCTATCTATAGATAGCTGTATATAGTGTATACAGAAGACAAAGTCCGCTTACTTCCCTTGAGTATCGGGCAGGTCCGTGTAGCTCCACCTCCTAGTGATGACGTCATTAGGGGCGGAGCTACTGAAGGGAACAAGGCTAGTTAATCTGAAGCTCTGTTCACATTGTCCGTTTTGTATAATGTGAACAGACCCTTCTGGCAGTGTCTACCCAGACAGGAAGACTCCAGCTGTTGCTAAACTACAACTCCCAGCATGCCCAGACAGCCAATGGCTGTCTGGGCATGCTGGGAGTTGTAGTTTTGCACCAATTGGTGGCTCCCTGTTTGGGTAGACATTGCATCATGGGTGCTCTCCCCAGCGGACAGCGCCAAAAATGTCATAACCAATTTTTTGTGTTTTTTTTCTTCTCGTTTCAGATCCGTGTATGCAGAGGATTATTGGGGATTCGATGGATTATGGCGGATTATTTTTTTTTCTTTTAATAAAATGGTTAACGAGGGCAGTGGGGGAGTGTTTTTTTAAATAAAATAATATTTTCAATGTGTTGTGCTTTTTTTATTGAATTTTCAGGCTTAGTAGTGGAAGCTGGTCTTATTGACTGAATCCATTACTAAGCCAGGGCTTAGCGCTAGCCCCAAAAACAGCTAGCGCTAACCGCCAATTATTACCCCGGTACCCACCGCCACAGGGGTGCCGGGAAGAGCCGGTACCAACAGTCCCGGAGCGTCAAAAATGGCGCTCCTGGGCCTAGGCGGTAACAGGCTGGCGTTATTTAGGCTGAGGAGGGCCAGTAACAATGGTCCTCGCCCACCCTGGTAATGTCGGGCTGTTGCTGTTTGGTTGGTATTGTGCTGAGAATGAAAAAACGGGGAACCCTATACGTTTTTTTATTTTTTTTATTTAAATAAATTTAAAAAAAACGCATAGGGTTCCCCGTATTTTCATTCTCAGCACAATACCAACCAAGCAGCAACAGCCTGACATTACCAGGGTGCACGAGGACCATTGTTACTGGGCTTCCCCAGCCTAAATAACGCCAGCCTGTTACCGCCTAGGCCCAGGAGCACCATTTTTAATGCTCCGGGCCTGTTGGTACGGCTCTTCCCGCCACCCCTGTGGCGGTGGGTACCGGGGTAATAATTGGCGGTTAGCGCTAGCTGTTTTTGGGGCTAGTTCTAAGCCCTGGCTTAGTAATGGATTCAGTCAATAAGACCAGCTTCCACTACTAAGCCTGAAAATTCAATTAAAAAAAAAACAACACATTGGAAAAATTATTTTATTTAAAAAAACACTCCCCCTCAGCCCTCGTTAACCATTTTATTAAAAGAAAAAAAAATAATCCGCCGTAATCCATCGAATCCGCAGTAATCCTCTGCATACACGGATCCGAAACGAGAAAAAAAAAACACAAAAAAAATGGTTATGACATTTTTGGCGCTGTCCGCTGGGGAGAGCACCCATGATGCAATGTCTACCCAAACAGGGAGCCACCAATTGGTGCAAAACTACAACTCCCAGCATGCCCAGACAGCCTTTGGGTGTCTGGGCATGATGGGAGTTGTAGTTTAGCAACAGCTGGAGTCTCCCTGTCTGGGTAGACACTGCCAGAAGGGTCTGTTCACATCATACAAAACGGACAATGTGAACAGAGCTTCAGACTAACTAGCCTAGTTCCCTTCTGTAGCTCCGCCCCCTAATTACGTCATCACTAGGGGCGGAGCTACACAGACCTGCCCGGGACTCGAGGGAAGTAAGCGGACTTCGTCTTCTGTACACACTATATACAGATATCTATAGATAGCTGTTTGGTAGCCCTTGGGGGTGTATGGTAGGGATGGTATGATGTTGATATATGAGGGGTTAATATTAACCTAGTCACTCGTGACGCCAGGGTGAGGGCTGGTATGCTGAATCTATGTTCCGGCCTATCGCCGCCCTTCCCAGAAGCGATAGGTGCAATGAAATGACTGAAGGTCCACAAGCAGATTTAACTTGAACTTGAATAACTTTACTGCAGTGCTTGCAATATCCAATGCATAGTAACAGTCTCATATAACAGTTCTTAGGTTGCTTAGCGACTGGCAGAAGTTGCGGATCTTGCATTAAACTTGTAGTCTCTGAATTTAGGGAGTGATGTGCAGATCCGTCCGGATTTAGGGGAAATATTGGGTCCGGTGATACTGCAGAGTGCTTAGGGGATGACACACTCTATAATTTAGATCATTCAGCCATTGCCGCAAGGCTCAGGCCTAACTCACTGCAATTACTGCGATATAGGTCTTCTCTCATCAAGAGCCAGGAGAAAAGAGCGAGAAGATGGCCGCCACTCCCTTATATGGGCAGGGGGTGTGGCGATTCTGATTGGTCCGAACGTCTGCCATTCACCAGTACATGGTGTGATGGATTACTGACGTAAGAGGGCCTCCAAAGGTCCTTAAGCTACAACCATAGAGTTCACCTTGTCACATGACTCGCAGGTCCTGCAACGCCAATAGAAACAATTAATTAAACATTTATATACTGAAATAATACTATATACATTATTCTATGGACAAATTAGAAATCTATATACTATAATAGAGGCGACTACGGGCGGACTGACTAACAGAGAATACTAAGTCCTAGGGACTCTGGCTACGGGGACCCATAGATAAATAAGTACCATATGAAATGCGGTACTGGGACACCGCAAACCCCCTTACTAAACATAAGTCTGCCTCGACGTCTGTCCCCTGAGACAGAGGGACTAAGACGAGAATTAAAACAGGATGCTATAGAACAGGATGATTTACATTTAAGCTAGACATCCTACTTAGACATTTGAATACTATCTAGACATTTGAATGCTATCTAGACACTTGAATGCTATCTAGACACTTAAAGGAGCTATCTATACTTTAGTTTCTAGCTTCCTATATAACTTTATAAAACTTATTATACATTTTTTAAGCTTACTAGACATTAGTTCAGCTCTCTATACTGTTAGCTTCAAGCTGACTAGACATTTTGTTTTCTCACACATTTTATGCCAACAATAAGTTACCTGTTGGTTAGTACACGAAAGGTATACTGGCTAGCCCTAAGCTAGGTCACAGTAAGGGTGGCTGCTAGGGTCTATCGACTACACGCTATGTACCCCTAGAGCACTTCTCAAACAACCTAATAGGTTATTCTGAAAATTACGTGTTTACTTTTGTACTAGCAAGAGCATCTACTGGCCAGGCAGAGCATCTCACGCACGCAATGAATAAAGAAAAGAAGAAAAGTACCTAACAGTGGCAGGAATTGGGTATCAATATGCTACAATTCCTTATGTGTTTTCTTAAGTGAGATATTTATTTGTTTTTGTGTATGTACTAGAGAAATTTTGAAGTAGTACATTAAGGGAGTAATATAGGGTACTATTTGCAAGCACTATTTGAAAGGGAATCCTCCCTATTATTTTTGTTCCGAGATAGGTGCTAGCGATGGGCGACAGCAATAATACTACCCCCGGAGGTTACTACTAAACACCTTTGATTTATGATACATTTGTGTGTACGAGAATTGGATTCAATTATAGTATTGAGTGTGCACGTGCAGTACGTCAATATTTTCCATGCACAACTCTAAGCCATTTTTATGTACATAGACATTTGACTATCTTTTCTATGTACAAATCTTACTTACTACTTATGTACACAGACACAAGTACATCTTTCTGTGTACAAAACCATATACATATTTACTATATATTTATTAACACTCCAACATATTTCAGGTGCATTCACCCGATAAGTGCGACATTTTTCATAAGAGTTCTTATGAGGATGGTGGTATATACATGAAGCAGGCGTGTAAGGATCAACAGTCCACCTACACTAGGAGTCCAAGACAATATACATATGGGCGTGAAGGGATCAGCAGTCCACCTACACTAGGAGTTCAATTAAAAATAAACACGGCCTTAACCACAACTGGTGAGGGGACAATCTCACCGGTGATGCACCTCCAGGTGTCCCTGCACTGTTCGCTGGAGGTGTCTCTGGCCAATATTCGTTATCATCAGGCAGTGGGGGAAGATTGCAGGCCCCCTCTTCGTCTAATGACAACCGCTGCAGAGGTCAGTAAGTTGGGCTGCGACTGCCACCACTTTCCGTGTTTCCGGTGCCATTTTGCCAACTTGACCACGTGGAACGCTGCTCTCCGCCATGTCTGTATCCTCCGGCTCTTTCTGCAGACTGGAGAGGTTGCTTTGTGTGGCGTCTTTTATAGTGGGCTTCTCCAAAATGGCGCAGGAAGGACACTATCGGTGCAGCCCCGACTTCCGGTCCCTCCAGAAACGACTCCTGCATCTCTGAGTTCCCTTTCGGCTGGGATACAGCAACTTGGCATCCACGCCCAGGGGCAGGGCGTGGCGCAGCGCGGGCTTTCTTCGCGTGCTTTTCCGGCAGCAGTTCGGCTCCGCCTGTGCTGACCGGACCAGAGGACCACAGCATGAACTCATTACGCAGTTTACACATTTTAACTGTAGACAGATCTTCGCCTCCCCCCTTACTTTTCTCTTGGCCCCCTTGTATGATGCACCACAAGCACCGTTCCTGTACACCGCAACACATGAAATAAGTTCTTTTCTTAGGGGGGAGTACACTTTCACTAGTGGCGATGGTAGGCACACACCCGCTCTGCAGGAAATATGAATAGGTGTATATATACGTGAGTGCAGGGGACCATAGAAGAGCGTCCGCCGCATCTATACATTATACAAGAGGATCGCAAGGGACCCCGGTGATCTGTCAATTAGTACAGGTAACTACTACTCCCATCATAGAAGAGTGTGTTCCATGCTGGGAGTAGTAGTACTACCTAAAAAATGTAAAAAAGTGAAAAACACGCACACACTACATTTATATTATTGTCGGCTACATTTTTAGTGCTTTACCCGGTCACATGAATTGATCCCTGTTTAAAAATTAATAAACATGTCATAATAAAAAAGATACATTTCGTTAGATACATTTTTTTCCATCACTACTGTATCTTTTTTATTTTAATTTTTTTTATGGTACCCTACGAAATTTTAATAAAAAAGGTATCTCCATAATTTTTTAGGATCACTAAAGTCCAAAAAAGAATAAAAAGATTTACCGAATGTACCCGAATACCGAATGTATCTGAAAAATCAAACCGTATCTGTATCCTTTTTATTATTTTTGTTATTAGAATGAATCCTTTAAGTTCGCTTATGGATAACGAATGAATTTGTTATTTACCGCATGCATTCGTTAAATAACGAATGCATTTGTTATTTTGCTATTCGGATTATCGTGGCTATTCGGGAATGTTCAAAATATGTTTTCGTGCATTCGGATCGGTCCGAATGCCCGAAAACGGTAAAATTCGGTAAATTAGACATTCGTGCCGAACCGAATTGCACATATCTAATGTCTCCTCATGCTGCCGCCACCTCCACGCTGTGTCATTCAGGCACTATATGGTCTCCTCATGCTGCCGCCACCTCCACGCTGTGTCATTCAGCCACTATATGGTCTCCTTATGCTGCCGCCACCTCCACACTGTGTCATTCAGCCACTATATGGTCTCCTCATGCTGCCGCCACCTCCACGCTGTGTCATTCAGCCACTATATGGTCTCCTTATGCTGCCGCCACCTCCACGCTGTGTCATTCAGTCACTATATGGTCTCCTCATACTGATGCCATCTCCAGGCTCTGTCATTGTGCCACTCTACGACAGTGATTGTAATAGCAACACGTCTGATCTGCATGTCATACTGAATAAGAGTATTATTTCACTTACTCAGCACACACCCTTGTTACAGCAAGGCAAAGTGTTCTACAACCCTATTGAGGCTTTCTGTAGGCCAGAAATAGCCATTTTAAAATTGATTCGCTGCAAATAAATTAGGACCGAAGCTAATTTTGGGGTAAAATTCGGTGAATGGGCCGAATCAAATTTTTCAATAATTCGCTCATCTCTAGTTAAAGGAGTATTTGGGGATTTTTTTTTATTTGGCTATGCTACAGGGGCTGGAAAGTTAGTGTAGATCATAATATAGTGTATGTATCTGTGCGTGATGGTGGTCTCACAATTTTTATGTGATTTTTGCCCCAATGTTTATTTTGAACAGCATACAAAATGAGTGTTGTCTCAGGTTTTCCAAGGTTGCAGTGTAGGCCAAGACATTGCATCACTAGTCAGATGATGAAAAGGAAGCCTATCTTTGCTTCAATGGGTGAAGCAACCACTGGATGGGAGATCATTCTACAAGAATTTGCCATAGCTGGAGGCACTCTGGTTAATAAACACTGGTTTATTGCATTGAAGGTAGCACAGGTGTGTTTCAATGGGTGGGGTGGCTAATGTGTGGGAGTGAGAGGGAGAGAAAAAGTGACCTCACACTTACAAACAAGATATTATGGGACTTGTAGTTCAAAGGGGTACTCCGGCGCTAAGACATCTTATCCCCTATCCAAAGGATAGGGGATAAGATGCCTGATCACGGGGGTCCCGCCGCTTGGGACCCCCGTGATCTTCCACGCCGCACCCCGTTAGAATCAGCCCCCGGAGCGTGCTCACTCCGGGTCTGTTTACTGGCGTTCACGGGGACGGAGCATAGTGATGTCACGGCTCCGCCCCGTGTGATGTCTTAGCACTGGAGTACCCCTTTAAGAGAACAAACTCCAATAGGAAATAGCTAGTTCACTAAAAGATAGCCACAGCATTATGGCAATCTCATAACATAGCCATTTAGCCCCAAGGCAAACGCAGATCCTTCCTAAGCATGTCCATTACTGTCTGGAAGGTAAGTACCAAAGTCACCTTATAATGGATAACCACTTTAAGATCATTTAGCAGCTAGGCATGAGGAAGATTTGTTTTCATTCTCTGGATGATCGCATGATTCTTACCATTCTCTGACATTAAAGGGGTATTCCAGGAAAAAAAATTTTTTATATTTCAACTGGCTCCAGAAAGTTAAACAGATTTGAAAATTATTTCTATTAAAAAATATTAATCCTTTCAGTACTTATGAGCTTCTGAAGTTAAGTTTGTTCTTTTCTGTCTGAGTAATCTCTGACGACACGTGTCTCGGGAAACGCCCAGTTTAGAAGCAAATTCCCATAGCAAACCTCTTCTAAACTGGGCGGTTCCCGAGACACTTGTCATCAGATATTACAGAAAATAACAACCTAAACTTCAGAAGCTCATAAGTACTGAAAGGATTAAGATTTTTTAATAGAAGTAATTTACAAATCTGTTTAACTTTCTAGCCAGTTGATATTTAAAACATTTTTTTTCCTGGATAACCCCTTTAAGTAGAGCAGTATTGAAACAAAGTGTATTAAAAAGATGGAGAAATTCCAGATATTAAAGGTTATCGCAAAAGCATAGCCCCCTTTTGAACTTAAGCTGTTGATCAGATGATTGCCCTAGTTTCAGTTTCTCTAACCCCAGTAATGGATGTCCTCCTTAAAGAAGTTTCCCCAAAGTATAAGGAATAACAAGCAGATCCGACGGGGTCCGACCACTGGGACCCCCAATGATCCCAAGACCAGGAACATAGTTGTCACAAAATTAATAGTGCAGACTATGTCTGCACGGCACAGTTCTAGTCATTCTCTATGGGGACATGTTCAGGGGGGCAAGCTAACTAAGGAAAACTATATACTGGGAGAACCTACATACAGGAGGCAACTACCGAACTGAGAAAACTACCTACTGGAGCATCCTTCATAACTGATAGTGGGAACCTACCTACTTCGTCCCAACAGAATTACCCCCCCCCCCCCCCCCACCTATCTATCTATCCGCTTTACTGTGCAGAACACCAAATGGCTACATTATTTCTGTTTGGGACCCTATAAGTGGGGAAAATTGAAAGAGGGGGATGAAAAGCTACTGAGCCTTAGATGTTTGTCTGGCAGGTTTTACAGAGATGACTTGTTGTTTGAAGAAATCATAATGGAGATCTGGGCTAGATGGGGAAGAAAAGGAAAAGTGCACAACTCAGAGAACACGTCACCGGTGAGTCACTGGATATAACAGCACTGTAATCTATATAGCTGCAGAAATATATAGATATTGTGCATTGTTTCTCTTTAGCCTTTTTATGTCTTTTGTGGAAAATTGTTCTATAGGGGTGCCACTAGTAAAAAAAAAAAAATGTGTGGGGTACCCTAAGTTGAAACAGGTTGAGAACGCAAATGCAAACATTGCTGTTTATTGATCCCCCTACTGTCAAAGAAAATAAAGTTATTAAAACGCAATTTGGCCCCAAAAACAATAAAACCTACAGCTTTTGCCCCAGAAAACAATTCCTCAGACAGTTAAATAAAAAATAAAAAAACTAGTTTTCATGAGAAAAAAAAGTTTTAAAAAGTCTTTAAAAAACTTCGTTTGAGGTGCCCTGACCTCAAATGAAATTTTTTTTAAAACTTTTTTTTATATAAAAATTTTTACCAATTTTAATACTAAAGTTAAAATGTCGATTTTACCACACATAAAAAAAAGTTAAAAAATGAAAGCCGAAAAATCTGTCAAAAAATTGTGCAATTTTTTACATTTATTTTTATTTTACCCCACAAACAAATTTATTGAATACATTATATGGCGTATTAAAAGAAACCATTCAAATGTAATTTGTCATTTGGCTACAAAATAATAAAACCATTATAAAACCAGAAAAGATGTTTCCCAAACTAGTTGTAGATCTATGCAGACCTCCCTCCCCTCCTATGAAGTTATATCAATTTTGAGATCTTAAAAAAAAAAAAAAAAAAAAATTATCATAAAACAAAATTATGCTTAGAAGAAAAAAAAAAATAACCACACTTTTTTTTCCAGAATCGTGCATAATCATTAAGTATGTAATCTGGTAATTAAAAGTAATATAAAACAGATCAGAAGGTTAATTGTTCTAATTCATTTTCACCATTCAGCAGACGATGACACAATTGAGGCTGCGTTGCTCGCGGGGATCCAGACGACAGAGCGCAGGGTTCTATACTTCATTGTATTACTTATATTAACTACGGAGAACTGCATTTGGCCACCATCCAAAGTGCATTAAAAAGTCTTACAATACGGATCGCCCCACTTTTTTACGATTTCGAGCCGACGTCACCGCCTCATAAAGGAACAAGCAGCCGGAGTCTAATTGCTCACTTTGTGCTCAGACGTCACATAATGACAGGTGGTCAAGCGAAGGTAATTCGTTTCATTGTATCAGTTGTGTCTGGTATAATTGAAGCCTATGGAACATGTGCTACAATAGAAAGATTTATGTTCGTGTTTGACGGATCATAAGAGCTCAAAGTTAATGTGTATTGTATTGATTCTCTCATCCAATTTCCTTTCTTGGCTCACTAATGAACACACAAGAATGTGCTTGGGGGATAGAGTTCTCTGATATTCTGGAGGCATGGTTGGTGGGTATTCTTTTAATCAAGCAGATTATGATGTAAAAGTCTAGGGTATTTTAAGAATGACTTCTCATATTTTAGTCATGTTGGTTTATTACATTTTATGCTATAAAATAAAACCTTCAAACTCTAATTCATTTCTGACAAATGTTATTTATTTGTATAATGTTTTATATATTTTTAATTTTAGCTTTTTGGTATTTTAGCTTTTGTTACTCTTTATTAAGGAATTGTTATGGTAAGAATTAATATTTGTATTTTATATATATATATATATATTTTTTTTTTAATTATTATTATTATTAGAGCTTTTTGGTATTTTAGCTTTTGTTAGTCTTTATTAAGGAATTGTTATAATACGAATTATTATTTGTATTTTTTTATATATTCTTAATTGTAGCTTTATATTATTTAAGTTATCTTTACAATTTATTATATTTATAATTATATTTATTAATTGTTATGTTAAGAATTACCGTATTTATCGGCGTATAACACGCACTTTTTAGGCTAAAATTTTTAGCCTAAAGCCCAATTAAATCAATGAACTGTAGTGGCTTTGCAGGTGCAGAGACCTGCCGTCGCTGCCGGCTTCTCTGCCCCTGCCTGTCCTGGGGTCTAGAGCCCTGCTGCCGGCCCTTCTCTCCCCCTGGCTATCGGTGCCTCTGTCCCATTGCCGGCGCCGATAGCCAGGGGGAGAGAAGCGGCGCCGGTAATGGGGCAGCGCCGCCGACAGACAGGGGGAGAGAAGGGGCAGCGGCCCCGTTGCCTCCCCCATCCCCGGTTGTATAATTACCTGTTGCCGGGGTCGGGTCTTCACTGCTTCAGGCCTCCGGTGTGCGTCCCCTGCGTCGCTGCTAAGCACTACGAGACGCAATGACGTCACTCGTCATTGCGCCGTGCAGTGCATAGCAATGACACAGGGGACGCACACCGGAGGCCTGAAGCAGCGCGGATCTGACCCCGGCAACAGGTAATTATACAACGGGGGATGGGGGAGGCAATGGATGCCACTGCTCCTTCTCTCCCGCTGGCTGTCAGCGCCGCTGCCCCATTCTTGGCGCCGCTTCTCTCCCCCTGGCTATCGGCGCCGACACCGATAGTCAGGGGGAGAGAACGGGCAGCGGCGCAGATAGCCAGCGGGAGAGAAGCGGCGCTCTAGACCCCAGGAAAGGCAGGGGGTGAGAAGCGGGCAGCGACGGCCTCTCTCCCCCTGCCTTTCCTGGGGGCTTCTGCGGGGTCAGAAACAGTGTATCGGGGTATACGCATTCGCACACACGCACCCTCATTTTACCAAGGATATTTGGGTAAAAAATTTTTTTTACCCAAATATCCTTGGTAAAATGAGGGTGCGTGTTATAGGCCGGTGCGTGGTATACCCCGATAAATACGGTAATATTTGTGTTTTTCTTTTTATTTATATTTTTAATTATAGCTTTCTATTATTTTAGCTTTTATTACTCTTTATCAAAAAAATTTTATGGTAAGAATCAATATTTGTATTATATATATATATATATATATATATATATGCTTAATTATAGCTTTTTGGCATTTTAGCTTTTGTTACTCTTTATTAAGGAATTGTTAGAATAAGAATTATCATTTGTATTTTTATATATATATATATATATATATATTCTTAATTATAGCTTTATATTATTTTAGTTATTGTTAATATTTATTATATTTATAATTATAATTATATTTATTAATTGTTAGAATAAGAATTATTATTTGTATTCACACGTATCTTTACAAATGTTATTTATTTATATGCATTCATTATATTTATTACGTATTCTTCGATTCATTATTTATTGTGTAAAATATTTATTATGTGTCTTTATTCTTCTTATTATTATGTATTTGTATTATTATTTTATTTATCATATATTTATTGTTATTTTTGTTATTATTATTAGAGAGATGTAATCCATTGGATTTCAACGATACGTTTGTTAAAGGGGTACTTCGCTGCTAGATATCTTAGACCCTATCCAAATGATAGGGGATAAGATGTCTGTTCGCGGGGGTCTAAACAAACGCCGGGTTCCTGCAGCAGTGGTCATGACATCACGGCCACGCCCCCCCCCCCCCTCCATTGATGTCTGTGGGAGGGGGCATGTCGGCTGACACATCCCCTCCCATAGACATGAATAGAGGGGCCGTGGCATGACATCAAGAGGGGTGTGGCCATGATGTCACAATCAGGACCTGCGGCTTCTAAGTGTTCTGAACAAAATGTTCAGAATACTGGAGCACTGGAGTACCCTGTTAAGCAACACCTACGTTATAGTACTAGTCTCCACCTATGAGACACGGTGACCTTTTGGGAGCGGGTGTGACTACGACCTCAGTACCACCAACATTTACAACCCTGATTATTATTTTATTAATAATAAAAATAATAATAATATAAGTAGTAGGGGGTAGTAGTAGTAGTAGTGGTATTCATAAGAATATGTATAATGTTATTATGCCCTATAAATAAATTGTGTTTTGTAACGAGGAATTGATGTGGACCTGCTCTGCTACTAAATCAGTTTGGCTTTGGGTCATACCTGGGATCTTCTAGGTTTTCAACCTTTTTTTTCCACTACAGGATGTAAAAGCTGGACTTGCTGCTAGAGGGTACTAGGTAGATTCACTACCACGGTCCCTGTATGGGTGGTGGCCCACCAGTGGACCAGATGGTACCCATGCATGCACCAGGTGGTCAGGCAGATAAATGTAGTCAACAAGCTGAGTCGTACACTGGAGAGTCAGAACAAATCAGAGAAAAAGGCAGAGGCATATTTCAATACAGGCATGCAGGAGGCACAGGTTCAGGTCAGCAACAGGAGAGTCAGTATGACACAGAAAAAATATCACGCAATATCATAGTCAAAGAAACAGGCATGGGTCAGGATATACAGGAAGGATCAGAATAGCAGACCTCTGAAATAGACACAAGAAACCAACAAACTCAGGCACAGGAACGCTGTTGGCTGGAAATCTGTCAAATAGCTACTGCTGATTGAGTATAGGTGGGGGAAGAATTATAATTTCTTTAAATAATTGAAAGAGCTTGTGGATGGCCCCTATAGGCCAGAACTAGTGGCCGACCCCTGCAGCGCGCACACAGCATTCGGAACTAAATGTTCTGGACACTGGCCGGTGGAGTACCCCTTTAAACACTGTTCATACCTTCTAGCAGAATATACTGTAGTACCATGTGGCAATGAGCAGTTTAATGAAATCAAGAGAATCTTTCTTCTAAGTAACGTCTGCACTTCTAGTATTCTCCGAAGGTGCTGAACGTATTGAAAAGTCTAATTATTTCCGAAGGTCTGTATTTCTACCAATCTCCCTTATGAATTCAGTTTTTGAAATGAAATAATTGAATTAAATCTCATTGGTAAAAGTTTAGATTTTGGGCTGAAGAATGTTTTCCTCCATAGGATTTATCTGGCTTAGGGAGATGCACTCTATAGATGGAGAAAACCCTTGGAGAAAACGTCAGATCAGCAGTTGCTGTGGACTTATCGGCATAATTATAGGTGGTTACTCAAGTGAGGTCTTCGGGGACAACACCTCTTGACCTGGCGGTGGATCAAAGACTACTTTGTGAGTCGAAGGAATGAACAGTAGTCCGTTGGATTTTAAGTAACTATTGCAGTACATGATGTATATATACATGAATGTACCTCAAAGAGAAATTGATATTTTCTTGACGGTCTATATTGTCTTTAATAATGGCACCTTTAAACTACTAGATAGTTCGGAAAAGCTATTGTATCAGAATTTTACTGAACAGAGTGAGAGTCTTCCAACTCCTAAAATGGTCACAGCAATGGTAGATTGGCCGCATATTAGCTGTTGTTACTGTGTTTTGTTTAAGACAGTGTATTTGGGTCTTAGTAAACTAAAAGGGGTACTCTGCTCCTAGACATCTTATCCCATGTCCATATCCAGACATCTGGTGCCGGATGACTGGTGATGCGGGGCAGAGGCTTGTGGAGACACGGTCATGCCCCACTTTTGATGTCATGGCCATGCCCCCTCAATGAAAGTATACGCCCCCTCCCATAGACTTGCATTGAGGGGGCGTGGCCGTGACATCACAAGGCTCCGGCACAGAACCCGATGCTCTAAACGAATGCCGGGTGCAGCAAGAGATCGCGGGGGTCCCCAGTGGCGGGACCCCCATGATCAGACATCCTATCCCCTATACTTTGGATAGGGGATAAGATGTCTAGGGGTGGAGTATTTCTGCTTGAGACTGCAGGAAGCACACTTTTATGTCCTGCAAAAGAAGAATATATGCTTGGAAATGAAAAAACAGTTTCTCAACCAGTGCACCTCTAGCTGTTGCAAAACTACAACCCCCAGCATGACTGAACAGTCAAAGCCTATCTTATGATTAAGAGGTCAACCATGAAACACGCCAAGCTGTGCTGTTTCTGCTTGAAAGTGCAGGAACCACACTTTTGTGTCCTGCACAAGAAAGATATCTGCTTGGAAATGGTAGACCAGTTTTTCAACCAGGGTGTCTCCCGCTTTTGCAAAACTACAACTCCCAGCATAACTGGACAGCCAAAGCCTAGCTTATGATTAAGAGGGCAACCACAAGAAACGTCAAGCTGTGCTGTTCCTTCTTGAGACTATAGGAACCACACTTTTGTGTCCTGCAAAAGAACAATATACTGGGAATGGTAGACAAGTTTTCCATCTAGAGTGTCCCCAGCTGTTCTAAGACTAAAACTCCCAGCATGTCCGGACACCTAAAGCCTGGCTTATGATTAAGAGGGCAACTACAAAACACATCAAGATGGTTTCACTAGCTTCAGACTTCATAGTAAAGGATTGTGATAATGATGTTGTATTGTCATAATCCACTCCTTAAAGCAGTGTTTCCCAACCATTGCACCTCCAGCTGTTGCAAGACTACAACTCCCGGCATGTCCGGACAGCCAAAGGCTGACCGGGCATGCTGGTAGTTGTAGTTTTACAACAGCTGGAGGTTCACTGATTGGGAATGTGGTCTAACAATTCCACACGTACATTGTATTGTTCTTTTGCAGGACTTAGAGTGTGGTTCCTGCAGTCTCAAGCAGAAACGGCAAAAGCTTGGTGAATTTTGTGGTTGCCCTCTTAATCATAAGCCAGGCTTTGGCTGTCTGGGCATGCTGGGAGTTGTAGTTTTGCAACAGCTGGAGGCACACTGGTCAGTATGCTGCTGTGTAACATTCTTGTGCTATGAAGACAGGGGTCAAGTCCTGGCAAAAAAAAGTGTGTGAACTCCCCCAAGATTTCCACTCAAAGGATGGTCCTGCAGGACTCCTGCTAATGGGAACGGTGTTCCTGCCATGGAAAAACTGCAGGAACTCAGTTCCCCCACGCTCCTGCAGGACTTGAGCCCTGTATGAGGACATATGCCCCAATGTGAACATACCATAACAATGTACAGTGGTCCCTCAACATACGATGGTAATCCGTTCCAAATGGACCATCGTTTGTGGAAACCATCGTATGTTGAGGGATCTGTGCAATGTAAATTATAGGACAGTGGTCTGCAACCTGCGGACCTCCAGATGTTACAAAACTACAACACCCAGCATGCCCGGACAGCCAACGGCTGTCCTGGCATGCTGGGAGTTGTAGTCTTGCAACATCTGGAGGTCCGCAGGTTGAAGACCACTGGTATAGGAAGTTGTACTCACCTGTCCCCGCCGCTCCGGACCGTCACCTCTCGTCACCGCTGCCCTGGATGTTGCCTTCCATCGTTGTGACTGCGTCCCCGGGGTGTCCCCGACGCTCCGGCAAGGCCTCTGCTTCCCCGACATCCTCGCTCTCCGTCGCCGCCATCACGTCGCCACGCACCCTGCTCCTATTGGATGACAGGACGGCGTGCTCAGCTACGTGATGACGACGATGGAGAGCGCCGACGATGCAGGGGATCCCGAAGAGGACGCGCCGGAGCCCCGAGGACAGGTAAGTGACCATCATCGGACCACACGGGGCACCGTAAACGGCTATCCGGTGGCAGCTGAAGCAGTCTGCGCTGCCGGATAGCCGTTTATGCGATGGCCCCGACATACAAAAGCATCGTATGTTGATGCTGCCTTCAACATGCGATGGCCTCTGAGAGTGATCGTATGCTGAAATGATCGTATGTCGGGGCCATCGTAGGTCGGGGGGTCACTGTATTGTATGACATCACACTCCATAAGCTGATTAAAGTGCTGGATGGAATTCCTCCCAAGCAAATGAATGGGATTTTTTTTTTCTTATCTCAAGGGTCGAAAGCTACTTTAACTCACTACAAAGGAAAACATAGATGCTATTAAATATGGCGCAGAAAGAGACCGTATCGAGAAAATCTAATTCAACATGGAGGAACATGAAACGGCTTCCCTCACCCTCCTCTCTGCTAGAGATGAAGACGCACGGGTCACATGATGTGGATGTATCACGTGGAGATGTCCCAGGGCCACCGATGTTAATCATGTGATCATTAGGAGCTCAGGGTGATTATTACATAGATAAGGGAAATCACATTGATAGATAGGGATAGACACCATTACGGAGCTCCACTATATTGATTTTGGACTTTCCTTTCGCACTCGTTAGTACAGGATAAGGTTAAAGCCGCCTAATCTGGATCGATCCAAGATCACGGGGGTGGAAGGATTTAGGAGCTATCTACCCTTTAACAGACCATCTGGAGATCACAGGGGATGGAAATGATTAGGGAGTCGGGACGGAAGAAGACAGGCGCGCGCAAATCTGCAACTGTATCACTTTGTGAATTGGCTGATTGGGATATGTGTGAGGAATATGGGACTATTATATGACATGATTATATGGTGACTATTAAACTCTCTTAAATATCATAAATGAAAAAGCAAGAATCAAAACAGAAAAGACAGAAAAAGAAAGGTAGATAGATAGATAGTTACATAGTAGATAGATAGAAAGATATGCGATAGATAAATAGATAGTAGATAGAAAGATATGTGATAGATATGAGATAGATATATATGAGATAGATAGATATTAGATAGATAGATATGAGATAGATAGATAGGTACAATCAAAAAAGGATATTTCCGCAGCACACAAGATAAAGTGCAAAAAAATAGGTGATTTATTCCATGTTAAAAAGTGTTTTCACAGCAAGCAATGTTTCGACCAGGCTCTCCCAGTCTTTTTCAAGCAGTGCCTTGAAAAAGACTGGGAGAGCCTGGTCGAAACATCACTTGCTGTGAAAACACTTTTTAATATGGAATAAATCACCAATTTTTTTGCACTTTATCTTGTGTGCTGCGGAAATATCCTTTTTTTATTGTATCAATGGTGACCACAGCTCCAATATCTGCATGCACCGACAGCATTATTTCGACTACTTTGGAGTGTTGTTCTTCTCCTCATTTTTTTTAGATAGATAGATATGAGAAAGATAGATATGAGATAGATAGATAGATAGATAGATAGATATGAGAAAGATAGATATGAGATAGATAGATAGATATGAGATAGATATGAGATATATAGATAGATAGATAGGTAGATAGATAAATATGAGATAGATAGATAGATATTAGGCTGGGTTCACATTACATTTTTCCCCATACGGGAGCGCAGACGGCAGGGGAGAGCTAAAAACTTGCGCTCCCGTACCCTGCTGTATGCGGTCCCGAATGTAATTCATTTCAATGAGCCAAACGGAGTGAATCGGTCGGCTCATTTTTCCCTGCATGCTGTTTTCTACCGTACCTAAAACCGTGGTTGACTACGGTTTTAGGTATGGTAGAAAACAGCATGCGGGGAAAAATGAGCCGATCGGTTCACTCCAGTCGGCTCATTGAAATGAATTACATTCGGGACCGCATACAGCAGGGTACGGGAGCGCAAGTTTTTAGCTCTCCCCTGCCGTCTGCGCTCCCGTATGGGGAAAACGTGATGTGAACCCAGCCTTAGATAGATATGAGATAAATAGATAGATAGATATGCGATAGATAGATAGATATGAGATAGATAGATAGATATGATATAGATAGATAGATAGATAGATAGATAGATAGATAATGAGATAGATAGACAAATAAATAGATATCCAAGAAAATTTCAAAACTAGGTTTAACCACCACCGATATATGATTAGGAAGAAACGTCTAGATCTTCAGATGGCAAAACATTTTACTGATCTGGGCCACTCGGAACGCGACTTGAAGTTTACTTTTGTTGACCACGTACCCCCATTCAAGAGGGGAGGTGATTGTATAAGTAGGCTCAGAAAACTTGAATTTATATGGATTTTCAAACTCCAATAACTCCGCCCAGGTGGATTAAACTTAACAGTTACACCACAGATTTTTAATTCTTGCGATATCCCTACTTGACTCTTAAAATTAGGGATAAGCGAATCGAATCTGATGAATCCGAATTCGTTACGAATTTCAGAAAAAATTCTCTTTGCAACGAATGCAAATAGAGGCCAAATTCGATCGCACAAATCACTTCATTAAACTCCATTTAGTGGAGTTTAATGAAGGAACATGAGGCAAGGAACGCTGGGAAGGTGGGAACAAGGGTCGGCAGGATGACCCTGAATCACATGCAGCCTATCAGCAGCCAGCCACCCCTGTGATGTCACAGCCCTATACAATCAGCAGCCATCTTGCGGCCAGTCACTTCTATTGCAGAGAGAGGGACAGAGAGCAGTGTGTGTTGCACAGAAAAGCATTGGGTATAGTACACAGCGACTGTGTGCTGCAGCACTGGTGTTTACAACAACTGAAAAGCTAATAGTAGCCAGCCAGTTAGGGTTAGAAGAGCACTAAAAACCATAATCACCTGCCTAATACAGGTTGCGTAGCAGAGCGTATTGTCCTCTATTAAGTGTAACCTGTGCATACATAGGTAGTGTACCATATTGTTCCTGTTAAAGTCTTAAGGGCCTAGTTACTGTTAAAGGAAAGCCAAAAGTACACACCTGCTGGTGTTGTAGACAAATACTGTTTTAAGCATAGTGGAGCGCATTGTACTCCCCTCATAAGTGCATACTACGTACGTACATCTAAGTGGTGTACCATTTTGTTCCTGTTAAAGTCTTAAGGGCCTAGATACTGTGAAAGGCCAGCCAAAAGTACACACCTGCTAGTGTTGTAGACAAATACTGTTTTGAGCGTAGTGGAGCACATTGTACTCCCCTCATAAGTGCATACCACGTACGTACATCTAAGTGGTGTACCATTTTGTTCCTGTTATAGTCCTATGGGCCTAGTTACTGTGAAAGGACAGCCAAAATATATGCCTGCAGGTGTTGTAGACAAATACTGTTTTAAGCGTAGTGGAGCGCATTGTACTTCCCTCATAAGTGCATACCATATACGTACATCTTAGTGGTGAACCATTTTGTTTCTGTCAGTGTATTGTACTCCCCTCATATACCCACTAAGTATGTCAGGCAGAGTACGTGCACAGAGGAGGGGCAGAGGCCTAAATTTATCAAGCGAAGGCAGAGGTCGCAGCAGACTAGAGGCAAGTGGCAGCTGGAATCGCAGCGAGAGGCCTGAGCTCCCGGTATCATCTATCGGTCGTGTCTCGACAGCAACCCATCTGCTGTCATCGATTGGTTAACGCGGTCATCCACTTCCTCACAAGTGACATCTGACACCCCCAGTCAACAGTTGGGGGGTTCCTCGGGTTTGGCAGGGGAGCAGTCCCTGTCCTCCCATTGCCTCTGTCCTATGCTGTTCCCTCCCCTACAGAAGTATCTTATGCTGTGGGTTCAGCTCCACTATTTAGTGAGGACGACAAACTAGAGGACAGTCAGCAGCTACTGCCCAGGCAAGAAGTGGAGGAGACATCCGCCGCTTCCTCCGCTAGGTGGGCAAGTAGTGATAAGAAGAATGGAGTGGGAGGTGGTGTTGCCAGCATTCAGGCTCCTGAAACAGACACTGTTGAGGAACCTGAGGAGGACATCAGTGACACGCAGTCACAACTCAATGATGAAGAAGCTGATCACAGATGCAGAAGGGGTTTTGTTATCATCAGGAGGGTTGCAGGTTGCCTGTGATGCAGCAGCTTAACCAGCAAGGTGGTAGCATGGTTGCCATTCTAGAAGTGGAATGTCTAGAGCCAAATGTGCCAGGGGTAGACCACCTGCTTTGCGGCAGCCTACCTTCCCGGGAGGTTATGGAACAGTGGTTCCTGGAGTCAGCAGCAGTAGCAGTCAATCAGTGCAGCTGTTGGTGGAAAAATCAGCTACTCGGCAGTGTGGCAATTTCTCATCAAGCATCCAGGGAAGTTAACATGGCCACATGCAAGATGTGTAGCGTGGCCAGGGTCCCAATGATGGCACCAAGGCCCTGCGTCAACATATGCAGCGTCACCATAAAGCGGCCTGGGAGAACCGTGGCTCCAATGTGGTGGTCCAGCCTGCTGCATCACCCAGTGGCACGCAACTCCCTGTTTCAGCCAGTGAAGGCTCCACCACCTCAGCCGAAGGGAGGTGTGTGTCATACCCATCTTCTGTAGCTCCAGATGCTCCTGCTTTTCCTACTTTGAGTCAGCCATTCTGCCAGCAATCCATCGGCAAAGCCATGTCCAAGAGACAACAGTATGTGCCCACTCATCACACGGCACAGAAGCTGAATGTTCTCCTGTCCAAATTGCTGGTGCTGCAGTCTTTCCCTTTTCAAGTGGTGGACTCTGCGCCTTTCAGAGAACTGATGGCTTGTGCAAAGCAGAGGTGGAGAGCCCCAAGCCGTCATTTCTTTGCAAAGAAAACAGTACCAGCCCTGCATAGTTTTGTGGAACAGAATGTGGGCCAGTCCTTGAGTCTGTCGGTGTGTACCAAAGTGCATGGCAGCGCCGACGGGTGGAGATGTAACTACGGTCAGAGACAATTCATGTCCTTTATGGCCCACTGGGTGAATGTGGTTCCTGCACAGCCACAGCAGCAACTTGGACAGGTCACGCCGCTTCCGCCTCCCCGCTCTCAGGCCATTGGTCCTGTGACACTGTGCGACTCCACCTCCTCATCCTCCACCTTGTCCTCAGCCTCCACTGCACAGACAAGTCTCAGTGCCCATCCAGCATACCGTGTGTGCAGGGCACGGCGGCGTCACGCTGTTCCTCACCTGGTTTGCCTTGGCAAAAGGAGTCACACGGGGAGGAACTGCTAAAAGTCATTCATTAAGAAATTGAATCATGGCTTACTTTACGAAAATTGGAAATGGGAACCATGGTGACTGACAACAGGAAGAACATCTTGCATGTGCTTTGACAAGGATAACTGAGCCATGAGCCCTGCATGGCACACGTGTTCAATCTGGTTGTCAAGCGGTTCCTGAAGTGTTCCACCCCATTTGCAAGACATCCAAACAATGGGAAGGAAACTTTGCATGCACGTCAGCCACTCGTACACCGCAAAGCCCCCCCTCCTTGAGCTGCAGCGTCAGATTGGTATCCCCCAACATAGTCTGATTTGCGACATTTCCAAACGTTGGAATCCACCCTTCATGTATTGGACCGATTATATGAACAGAGAAAAGCCATCACTGATTTCTTGATGATCCAAGTAGATAGGGTATCTCTCCTGTGTAACTTCAATGTCAACCAGTGGCAGCTAATACGTGACACCTGCCATTTGCTCAGGCCCTTTGAGGAAGCCACATTATTAGTCAGTCGCCAGGATTACGGGATTTTGAATCACTTGTAAAATGATTTATAATAAAAATAGAGTTAAAATAGTATCAGTGCTGTAAATACAATTGTGGTTTGTAGCAGTATAATGTGTAAGGAATGAATATGATGGAATATAGCTTTGTGCAGATTGGCACGGGTGCTGGTGCTCACAGTGCACCCGGCCTGGTAGAAATACCTGCAGTCTTCTTAGATGTTTTAAACAACAACAAAGATGTGGTCTCAAATGGCTGGAGGTGCTCAACCCCAAATGCAGTTGTGCATATATACTGGGGGAGCAGATCCTGACCTTGTAGTCCGTTGCTAAGGGCGATCCCCAGCATAAAAATGCATACAATGGAGGATGCCTGCAACAGACTACAAGTGCCACAATGGCATCTTCCACCAGATAGACGGTGTGGATGTGTAACAATTAAAATACAATACAGAAATTTAGGTGCACTACTGTGGTAGATGTATACAATGACATTGGCTATCCCTCAACACTGATGTTAAAATTGAGACATTCGCCAGTATATCCTCATATGAAGGACATACCAGAGCCCGCACACCAACGCCAAGGCTTCTCAAGTGGCGTGGGACCTAACGCTAACCTACCTGTGCGTGATAAGCAAAAACCAGGGGCCAGTGGTCAATTACAGCAGCATTAGGCCGACTTGCAGCCTGCTCCCAGTTGCCTCCAGTGTGACTGAGCACACATACAATGGGAGGAGGGAGAGACAGGCTACAAGCCCCACCCAAGTTGGCTGATATGTGTGATGGCCTCACAGGTGAACCTTAATGCTGCCTTAATAGTGATCAAGGCGCATTAAATGTGGAGTTTATACACCTCCAAGGTTAAGATTTAAATAACAACAAAGACGTGGTCTCAAATCGCAGGAAGCAGTGGCGTACTAAGGGGGGGGGGCGGGGGGGGTGCCACGGGTGCCGCTCACAAGGGGGGTGCCAGGGGCGGACTGACCCGCCGCAGCCGCCGCCACCACTACTGAGGATCCGGGACACTCGTCCCAGAACCCCAGCAGACAGCGGTGCTTTCTCCTGTATGCACGATACACGCACATACAGGAGAAGGTGTCCCCTCTGTGTGAGCCGCATCTGAAGCTCACACAGAGGAGACGTGACCTCCGCCCCCACGCAGCACGCAGTACAGGCGCCGGTGACGTCACTCATCGGCGCCTGTACTGTGGAGGTGAGAAGACCCCTGCTGCTGAGGAGATCTCTGCGTGGGACATCAGGTGAGCATCCTTTTTTTATTTATTTTTCTCAACTCTGCATACACCTATGGGGAAGGGGGGGGTTACTCTACATATACCTATAGGGGAGGAGGGGGGTTACTCTACATATACCTATGGGGAAGGGGAGGGGGGGTTACTCTACATATACCTATGGGGGAGGGGGGGTTACTCTACATATACCTATGGGGGAGGAGGGGGGGGTACTCTACATATACCTATGGGGGAGGAGGGGGGGGTTACTCTACATACACCTATAGGGGAGGAGGGGGGGTTACTCTACATATACCTATAGGGGAGGAGGGGGGGGTTACTCTACATATACCTATAGGGGAGGAGGGGGGGGTTACTCTACATATACCTATAGGGGAGGAGGGGGGGTTACTCTACATATACCTATGGGGGAGGAAGGGGGGTACTCTACATATACCTATGGGGGAGGAGGGGGGGTTACTCTACATATACCTATAGGGGAGGAGGGGGGGTTACTCTACATATACCTATAGGGGAGGAGGGGGGGTTACTCTACATATACCTATAGGGGAGGAGGGGGGTTACTCTACATATACCTATGGGGGAGGAGGGGGGGGTACTCTACATATACCTATGGGGGAGGAGGGGGGGTTACTCTACATATACCTATGGGGGAGGGGGGTTACTCTACATATATACCTATAGGGGAGGAGGGGGGGGTTACTCTACATATACCTATAGGGGAGGAGGGGGGGGTAAGGTTACTCTACATATACCTATAGGGGAGGAGGGGGGTTACTCTACATATACCTATAGGGGAGGAAGGGGGGGTAAGGTTACTCTACATATGCCTATGGGGAGGGGGGTAACTCTACATATATACCTGTAGGGGAGAAAAGGGGGATGTTGCTCTACATATACCTATGGGGAAGGGGAGGTGGTTACTCTCTACATATACCTATGAGGAAGGGGAGGGGGGGGGTTACTCTACATATACCTATGGGGAAGGGGAAGGGGGGGTTATTCTACATATACCAATGGGGAAGGGGATGGGGGGTTACTCTACATATACCTATGGGGAAGGGGAGGGGGGTTACTCTACATATACCTATGAGGAAGAGGGGGGTGTAGCTGCATATACCTATGGGAAAGAGGGAGGTGTAACTGCATATACCTATTGGAAAGGGGGGTGTAACTGCATATACCTATGGGAAAGGGGGGGGGGGGTAACTCTATATACCTATGGGAAAGGGGAGGGTGTAACTGCATATACCTATGGGAAAGGGGGGGGTGTAACTGCATATACCTATGGGAATGAGGGGGGTTGTAACTGCATATACATATGGGAAAAGGGGGGGTGTAACTGCGTATACCTATGGGAAAGAGGGGGGGGTGTACCTGCTTATACCTATGGGAAAGAGGGGGGAGGTAACTCTGCCTATACCTATGGGGAAAGGGGAGGAAAGGGGGGGGGGGGTAACTGCCTATACCAATGGGGAAGAGGGGGGTAACTCTGCCTATACCAATGGGGAAGAGGGGGGTAACTCTGTCTATAGCAATTGGGAAGAGGGGGGGGGGAATCTGCCTATACCTATGGGAAAAAAGGGGTTTAACTCTGCCTATACCTATGGAAAATGGGGGGAGGTTTTTTTTAACTCTGCCTATACCTACGGGGAAAGGGGGTGGGGGGACTCTGCTGCCTATACCTAAGGAGAAAGGGGGGTTAACTCTGTTCCTATATCTATTGGGAAGGGGGTTTAACTCTGCTGCCTATACCTACAGGGAAGGGGGGCTACCTAACTTTATACCTGGATGCCTAACTACTTACCTACATACCCAGCTACCTAACTATGCACATACCTGGCCTTCATACATGGCTGCCTAACTACCTAGCTAGCCCCCTACCTACCTAACTTGTCACCTACTTACATATCTGGCTTCCTGATCTACATACCTAGTTACCTATTTACCTGGCTACCTACCTACCTGCCCGCTTACTGTGCAGGACACCAAGGAGGGCATTATTACAGTTTGTGGGCCTATAGATGGGAAGATTGTGTAGAGGAGGGCACTGAATATATGCAGAGTCTGACATGTTTTCCTGCAGATGTTAAGAGATCCACATGGCGGTCTTATCCGGACGGAGAAGAAAAGGAAAGAGGACGCCGCTGATCAGAAAATACGTAATTGTGAGTCCCAAAATGTAACTGTAATCACTTATATGGTATACACATCCTGTGTACAGCTGATATCTACCACCATATGGTCCTGTATATAATCACTTATATGGTATACACATCCTGTGTACAGCTGATATCTACCGCCATATGGTCCTGTATATAATCACTTATACTGTATACAGATCCTTTATAGTATACTGGTCTGTGTATAGTGGTTTTATTCAGTACAGTATGGCGGTATTATCCAGTTATTGTGTGGTGGTATATATTTACTGCTTGTATACCAGTATTATTGGTCATGGAAATTTACCTATGTTAAAGTGTTTCTTATATATATATAAATTTTAGTTTATTGTGTGGGATTTAGGTGGAATAGGGGCGTGGCAGAAGATTGACGAGCTGCAGAGCCTAGTAGGGGCCCTTGCTTTTTTTTGGTCCGTGGGCCGTGAGTGTTGTCAGTCTGCTCCTGGGAGGGGGTGTAATTAAGGGGGGGAGGAGGGGGTAAATAAAGGGGGGGAGGGAGGTGGGTGTAATTAAGGGGGGGTGCAGGTGTGGGGGGGGGGGGGTGCCAAACAAATGGTCCGCCCCGGGTGCCAAATGCTCTAGGTACGCCCCTGGCAGGAAGTGCTCAACCCCAAATGCGGTTGTGCAGTTATACTGGGGGAGCAGATCCTGCCCTTGTAGTCCGTTGCTAGGGGCGATCCCCAGCATAAAAATGCATACAATGGAGGATGCCTGCAGCGGACTACAAGTGCCATAATAGAATCCTACACCAGATAAACGGTGTGGATGTGTAACAATTAGAATACAATACAGGAATTTAGGTGCACTACTGTGGTAGATGTATACAATAACATTGGCTATCCTTCAACACTGATGTTAAAATTGAGACATTCGCCAGTATCTCCTTAGATGAAGGACACACCAGAGCCCGCACACCAACGCCAAGGTTTCTCAAGTGGCACGGGACCTAACGCTAACCTACCTGTGCTTCTTAGGTGTTTGTTCCGTCTTTGTTGTGGATATCCTGGCACGTAGGTCTAAGGTGGCAGGTGGCTCGGAGCTGTGTCCGGCCCTGGATGCATGAGTTGACAGCAGCGGGGATGTGAAATCGCGGGAGTGGGGATGTACAGATCACTCGCAGCAGCCGCTTCCTCGTGCTGTGGCAGTTACCCAGTAAATGGTGGTCCGCTGAGCAGGAGACTCCAGCGCTTGAGAAAGGAGAATCAATCTTTGGCAAGAGTTAAAAAAGTTTAAAAAGGCAAAGTGGATTGTTGGGTGATAGCTAATAGCCAGCCGCGTTTTGGGGAGAACTCCCTTTTTCAATGGCAAAAGTGCCATTGAAAAAGGGGGTTCTCCCTGAAACGTGTCTGGATTTTGACACTACGGGTGAAGTGTATCTCAGCACCTCGGCCCAGTTAAACTATACATTTATAGTGTGCACCTCCTTTGAAATTAGTTTATAGATGGTTTTCATTGTTGATAAATGTTTCTTGTTTTTGTTTTTACATTTAACCTACATTAAAGGGGTACTCCGGGAGAAAACTTTTTGCCAGAAACTGGTGCCAGAAAGTTAAACAGATTTGTAAATTACTTCTATTAAAAAATCTTAATCCTTCCAATACTTATTAGCTGCTATACTGCTATACTGAATACTACAGAGGAAATTCTTTTCTTTTTGGAACACAGAGCTCTCTGCTGACATCATGAGCACAGTGCTCTCTGCTGACATCTCTGTCCATTTTAAGAACTGTCCAGAGTAGGAAAAATCTCCATAGAAAATATATGCTGCTCTGGACAGTTCCGAAAATGGACAGAGATGTCAGCAGAGAGCACTGTGATTGTGATGTCAGAAGAGAGCTCTGTGTTCCAAAAAGAAATCCATTTCCTCTGTAGTATTCAGCAGCTAATAAGTACTGGAAGGATTAAGATTTTTTAATAGAAGTAATTTACAAATCTGTTTAACTTTCTGGCACCAGTTGATAATAAAAAAAAAAAAAGTTTTCCACTGGCGTACCCCTTTAAAGGGGTACTCCGCCCCTGGCATCTTATCCCCTATCCAAAGGATAGGGGATAAGATCTTAGATCGCTGCGGTCCCGCTGCTGGGGACCCCGGGGATCCCCGCTGCGGCACCCCACCATCATTACTGCACAGAGCGAGTTCGCTCTGTGCGTAATGACGGGTGATACAGGGGCCAGAGCATCGTTACGTCACGGCTCCGCCCCTCATGACATCACGGCCCGTCCACTTAATGCAAGTCTATGGCAGGGGGTGTGACGACCGCCACGCCGCCTCCCATAGACTTGTATTGACGGGGGCGGGCTGTGATGTCATGAGGGGCGGAGCCGTGACGTAACGATGCTCCGGCCCCTGTATTGCCCGTCATTACGTGCAAAGCGATCTCGGTGCTGCTGCGGCGATCCCCGGGGTCCCCAGCAGCGGGACCGCGGCGATCTGACATCTTATCCCCTATCCTTTGGATAGGGGATAAGATGTCTAGGGGCAGAGTACCCCTTTAAGGACTTGATGTGCTGCTCTACAAATTTTGTTTTGGTCAAATAAATGGATAGATAGATATGAGATAAATAAATAGACAGATAAATAAATAAATAAATAGATATGAGATAGATAGATAGATAAATCCAATGGAAAGAAGGTAGCTGCACACACATCTTGGTGTAAAGGTGTATGGCTTTATTCACCCAACATCAGAGGCGACGTTTCGGGTGTCTCACACAGCCGTTGTCGAGCTTCACAATGGCTGTGTGAGACAGCCGAAACGTCGCCTCTGATGTTGGGTGAATAAAGCCATATACCTTTTTCACCAAGATTTGTGTGCAGCTACCTTCTTTCCATTGGATTTATCTGGGACATTCTGGGACCAAGTCCAACCTTAGCGACCACCTACTAGGACTACATTTACAAGTGCTGCCCAAACCCTTTTGGAACTAGATAGATAGATGAGATAAATAAATAGACATATAAATAAATAAATACATAGATATGAGATAGATAGATATAAGATAAATGAATAGATATGAGATAAACCTAAATTCCTAACCCCAAGGCCGTAGCCCGGGGTGCAAAAACACCTCTAATTAACCCCCCTTTTAAAATGTAACTTTTATTATATATACTCTTAAAAATGAGAATAACCCAGCAAGGTGATGATTAAAATTGGGATGTCAGGTAGGATAGTATAAATGTGATTAGAGCAGTATGGCTTCAAAGTCAAGGGCTCTGCAGCAGCCCAACATTCCTACACTGACACCAAATTAAAACAATAGTTTTAATTTGGTGTCAGTGTAGGAATGTTGGGCTGTGCTCGCATAATTGGAGCCTGGGTCCACCGGTTCCTTGATCCAAATAGGCAAAATAGAGTGCAGCACACCACTGTTGCAGTTAAAGCAAATAGATTTATTCCATAGCGTGCAGAGGACTACATTTCACCGGTCTCACACCGGTCTCACACACTTGATAAAGCCAGTGTGAGACCGGTGAAACGTCGTCCTCTGCACGCTATGGAATAAATCTATTTGCTTTAACTGCAACAGTGGTGTGCTGCACTCTATTTTGCCTACTTAGATAGATAGATAGATATGAGATAGATAGATAGATAGATAGATAGATGATAGATAGATAGATAGATAGATAGATAGATAGATATGAGATAGATAGATGATAGATAGATAGATAAACACAGTAGCTGTTGTTCACAATATGATGGAATACAATTTTTTTACATTTTTGTTTTGTACCTTATGCATTGAATCTTTACATTTTTTTTTTTTTTTTTTAGATAGATAGATACTCATAGCCTGTCAACAGTATCTTTACATGTAATTTAAATAATGTGGTTGTAAATACCATGTATACTGTAAACATATCACATTGTATTACTCCTATCCATGTAAATTTTAATAGAAACATTTAAATTGGATTTCGGCAATTTCTATAAAGACTCAGCTATTTGACATTTCTGCTGCCCTCCTGTGGCCAAAAAAGCACAACTAGTAAATTCTTCCTACAGACTTCACTGATCTTCCGCAGGGTATGTAAGGACATGGTTACACATACAGCTACCTTCGAAAAAATTCATTATGAAACAGCTCTGAATCCCTGACTACAGGACTGCACATAGATAATGGAAATGTACATGGTGGAAAGTGGAGAAGGGTAACACACATTCAGTACATACATAATACAGTACTGAGAAGTATAAAGGGGTATTCCTATCATTAAATTGTATGCCCTATTCACAGGGTACGGAATAGCTGGCTGATCTGTGGGGGTCCGACTGCCGGTACCCCCATCGATTCCTAGAATGCAGAAGAAATGTCCTCCAAACTAATGGAGCGCCAATGTTTGGAAGCCTCGTAGAGAAAGGCCATTTGACCTTCGTTTAAGGGATTGGTGGGGGTTATCCCGTATCTTATAGATAGATCAATGATGAGAATTTTCCTTAAAGGGGTACTCCGCCCCTAGACATCTTATCCCCTATCCAAAGGATAGGGGAGAAGATGTCTGATTGCAGGGGTCCCGCCGCTGGGGACCTCCGCCATCTCCCTTTAGAGTGTCGGGTGCAGTGCCGGAGGCTCGTGACATCACAGCCATGCCCTTTCGTGATGTCACAGCCACGCCCCCTCAATGCAAGTCTATGGGAGGGGGCGTGACTGCCGTCACGCCCCCTCCCGTAGACTTGCATTGAGGGGGCGTGCCCTTTGGATAGGGGGATAAGATGTCTAGGGGCAGAGTACCCCTTTAAGGAAAAGTCTCATCATTGATAGGGGATAAGATGTCTAGGGGAAGAATACCCCTTTAAGGAAAATTCTCATCATTGATAAGGGATAAGATGTCTAGGGGCAGTGTACCCCTTTAAACTTGTGTCTCTATAATTTTATAAACCAGCGAACCAACTATAATATATCAGACAGCTACATGAAAAACAGTCTCCTAATGGTCTTCTATACAGTAACATTTATAAGTCAAAAAGCAGGAAATCTAGAGCATCATTTCCTAATCAGCGTGCCTCCAGCTGTTGCAAAACTACAACTCTCAGCATGCCTCAGTGTAATTGGCAGCTCTGGCACGGCCCGCCTCATCACTCTGCTCTGTCTGCTTGGGGATCAGGGTGGTGATGCGGGCTGTCAATCACATTGAGTGGGCGGGACTAAGTATACCCACCCAGGGGACTACTTCTTGGGCTGGCGGAGGAGACTTTCTAACTTCCCATCTTCACCATCCCTGTGGGCAAGAACATCTCCCGGGGATTGTGAGGAAGACTTTACCATCTATAATGCATTCTATATGGTAAGATGTCATGACAGATTCCCTTTAAGCCTATGGGGCCATCCGGGGAAGCAGCGCATAGATTGTTTAGCTTCTCTAATCTCATTCTAGTGATTGGTGAGGATCTTAGCATTGAGACCCCGACTGATCCAAACTTTTGATATGTGAAAAGTTTTTTAAAATGACAGGGGCACTTTAAATTGACTAATGGAGAGAAACTACAAAGAGGACCTGGGAAGCAGACAATGCTCTTCTAAGAAATTATTCAAAATGTTCTTGTGGAGCTTCAATGCATCCGGTTTTCATTGAATTTTAGTAAAACAACACGAATAGAGCATTTTGGGGATCATCAGATTGACATATACCCTTCATTTAAAAACAAGACACTATAACTTGTCATTTCAAATAATTAAAGGGGTATTCCGGAGAAAACCTTTTAATATATATATATATATATATATATATATATATATATATATATATATCAACTGGCTCCAGAAAGTAAAACAGATTTGTAAATTACTTCTATTAAGAAAATATTAATCCTACCAGTACTTATCAGCTGCTGAAGTTGAGTTGTTCTCTGCTGACACTTCTGTCTGTCTCAGGAACTGTCCAAGAGTAGGAGCAAATTCCCATAACAAACCTCTCCTGCTCTGGACAGTTCCTGAGAAAGACAGAGATGTCAGCAGAGAGCTCTGTGGTCAGACAGAAAAGAACAACTCAACTTCAGCAGCTGATAAGTACTGGTAGGATTAAGATTTTTTTTTTATAGAAGTCATTTACAAATCTGTTTAACTTTCGGGAGCCAGTTGACATGAAAAAAAAATGTTTTTTTCCCTAGAATACCCCTTTAATTTAATATATCAATTTTTCACATCATAATATGGGCATACTAGTGTTTTATCCTTTTGTCATGACTATTATATTGTTTTATGTAAATTCATCTTGTGACCCGTTCCACCACTAATGTTTCCTCTGCCTCCTCACCCTCCTCCTTGTAGCCGTCGATATTCCTTGTTATTTCCTCCTTAGCGCTGTCATGTCACTCAGTGCCTCTAATAGAAATGTCTCTAAATCATTAGATAAAGGACCTTTCAGACCTTCCTAGAGTGACTGGGTTTGGAGAATAATGAGATCTGCTGGGATTTTAGCCATTTTTTTATCTTATGCAGCCAATGTAAAGTAGGGCAGGAAAAAATTATGTTATTAATTCAATTCTGGGCATTCCATTGTTACCATCACAGCATCTATTCTTGGCACTAACATATGAGTTCACAGAGAATCACAGCTATGATGGACTCGGAGGCTTGGACTAGTTCATTTGTACCATGTGGGGTAAATATTGGTATATTTTATGGGTGTATATGCACCCGCTATCTGTTCTTGTTAGGGCATCTTGTAGACATAAGGGTCGGACCGGTGACATAAACCTGTAAATAAAACACAATGACTGACTCAGAGGACTGACAAAAACATATGTCCATTGGTATTGTCTTCTGGTTCACAGGTTTGGACATCATTCACAAATCATTGTTTCTCTGTGTGAAAAAGTTAGTGTTATACGGATGAAAAACTTGTGGAAAAAAATCTGGTTAAAAATTTTTCAGCGTAGGGGAGGTACATAAAGAGATAGATAGATGGGAGATAGATATGAGATAGACAGATAGATAGATATGAGATAGATAGATATGAGATAGATAGATAGATAGATAGATATGAAACAGATAGATGGATAGATAGATAGATAGATAGATAGATAGATAGATAGATAGATATGAGGATAGATATGAGAGAGATAGATAGATAGATAGATAGATATGAGAGAGAGATAGATAGATAGATAGATAGATATGAGATAGATAGATATGAGAGATAGATAGATAGATATGAGATAGATAGATAGATAGATAGATAGGTATGAGATAGATAGATAGATAGATATGAGATAGATATGAGATAGATAGATATGAGATAGATAGATATGAGATAGATAGATAGATAAATAGATATGTGGTGTCTGGGGTGTTGTAATGATATTACAGGGTCTGGTGGTATTAACCCTTAATTGTCGTGACTCCAGGGTACGTTTGCTTAGTATTGGAGGTCCTGCCGCCAACCGGCCCACAAACGGCAGGGATAATAAATAGAATGTCCACAGCAGATTTTATGAGATAACTGGAAACTTTTACTTGAACTTTTATGCAACAGTCTTTACAACTGTACAGTTTCTCTTGAGGTGACCGGGATGCAGGTTCCTCACAGGCTTTGCTGGGACTAATAGTCTTTAGCTTTAAGCAGGCCACCATGCTACTAATGATAAGATTTGAGTGGAATAGTAGTCACACAGGATTTGTAGGTTGAGCTTTGTAACTCACGGTTTTAGTGGCTGCTGGTTCTTTAGGCTTTGGCCTAGTTGAGATGAATGAAGATATGCTGAATGTGCTTGCATGATAGACCGGAACTAAGAGAGTGCAGGAACCAAGAGAGAGAATTTAGTGACTACAGCCCCATATATACTACGGGGGCTGGACTAATCCCATTGGCTGCAAAGCCTGTAAGTCCTGAACCCAGAGGACTCTGGGTACATCACATGACATTATCACATGACCCCGGAAGGTCCTAAATATCTTTACAACCATTATCGTATACCACGTGACTTGGGTAGGACCTATACATTTGTACACTATACAGAAATACATTTATATGAGGCGACCAAGGGGCAAGCCCTGCAGGAGAGCCTTGTGGAATGGAGGGACTCTAGCTGAGGGGACTTAGACAGGGACAGGACAAGGTCCTGTACTGGGACACCACAGATATGAGATAGATAGATGCAATGCAACTCCAGGCACACCATATAATATATAGATAAAGCTTCCTGAACTATATATGTGTCATGCCCAAATATATATCAGTACAAGGACCAACATGGAAATCTCTGTACAGCACTGTGGAATAGGTACTGGAATGTAAGGTATGTCAGGGAAATGACAAGTTCTGCAAAAAGTGCTCATTCTTCATGAGACCAGGAAGATATCTTCATTACCTTCCTACTATACTGCTGATCTGCACTACAGGTTCACCCTATGCCAACTACTACCAGATCTCCCCGTGCAAGAAGTACCGTATTTTTCGCCATATAAGACGCTCTGGCATATAAGACGCACCCAATTTTAAAGGATGAAAATCTAGAAAAAAAAGATTCTGAACCTTCAACCTGCGGACCTCCAGATGTTGCAAAACTACAACTCCCAGCAAGCCCGGACAGCCGTTGGCTGTCCGGGCATGCCGGGAGTTGTAGTTTGCAACATCTGGAGGTCCGCAGGTTGAAGACCACTGGTATAGGAGGTAGTACTCACGTGTCCCCGCCGCTCCGGACCCGTCACCGCTTCCCTGAATGTCGCCCTCCATCGCTGTCGCCGCGTCCCCGGGGTGTTCCGGAACTTCTCTGCTGCTGGGTATCCTCGCTCTCCGTCGCCGCCATCACATCACTGCTATTGGATGACGGTACGGCATGTGCGACGACGTGATGACGACGAAGGAGAGCGCCGGCCATGCAGGGGATCCCGGCACGGAGCAGACACCGAGGAGGCAGGTAAGGTCCCTCCCGGTGTCCTGTAAGCTGTTCGGGATGCCACAATTTCACCGCGGCGGTCCCAAACAGCCCGACTGAGCAGCCGGGTTAGTTTCACTTTCGCTTCAGACGTGGCAGTCAGCTTTGATCGCTGCTTCTGAAGGGCCAATACAGGGCATCACCGCGATCGGTGATGTCCTGTATTAGCCGCGGGTCTCGGCCGTTGATGGCCGCAGGGACCGTCGCGATAGGATAGGTTTTAATATGTATTTGCCGTATAAGACGCACCAGCTTCCCCCCCCCCCCCAGTTTTGGGGAAGAAAAAGTGCGTCTGGTAGCGAAAAATATGGTAGGTGTGTTGCCTCAGGCAATGTAACTGGAAATTAAAAGATTGAGATTTGAAGAGTGATTTTCGGACATATTGATGGGGATTTGTTATTGTGAAAATCAATAGGGTTTGAGAAAAGGGGGGGTGTCCTCGGGTTTACAAAACCATCAGATTTATCATTATAACCCTACAAAAAGAGTTGGTTCAGAATCCATATGGGATTCCTTGTTGGAAAGTATTGCATAATATAGGGAAATTGACAATTTTTCAATAATTTTCTCATTATTTCTGCTACTATATTTAATTAGATTTATTGAAATTCTTTTAACCCCTAAGTGGTTAATTTCTTTTTTATGTGTGAGGGATTATTTTTTGTGCCCTGTAGTTTTTTTGGGGGGTCCTGTGTAGAGAAAAAGTGGACCAGTTGCCCATAGCAACCAATCAGATCACATTTTATTTCTCAGAGGCCTTTTTAAAAATGAAAGAATCAATCTGATTGGTCGTTATGGGCAACTGGTCCACTTTTCCTCTGTGCAGGTTTTGATAAATCTTCTACAAAATGTAATAGACTTAGCAAAATAAATTTGAACTGTAAGATATATATATATATATATATATATATATATCTCCCAAAAACAGAACCACGTCCATACTTGTGTGGTATTACAAATTGCCTCCAACTGAAATGAACTGCAATATCACAAACAACCTGAGGATTGGTGTGGTGCTGTTATTGGAAAAAATCACCTCTGTTTTTCTAATCCTGGATATCCTCTTCAAGTGGGAGCCATGAATGGAGCCTGTATCACAAATGCCAACACACTCTTAGACATACAGTATATAAATAAGACATTACAGACATGCCTCATCAACAATAAACAATTTTTTTCTTTATGAAAATTTCTTTTTCTTACTCTCCTGTGAGGCACGTCCTTCATCTTCCTCTTTATCACAAGGATTCACCTCACCCACCATGGTTGCCTCTGTTGTTATGGTTGTGCTTGTAGATAGAGATGGATTTACCTCAGCAAACATGGTTGCCCCAGTTGTTATGGTTGTGGCTGTGCTTATAGATGGATATATAATGCTGTAGACACTAGGTTCACCCTCCTGAGGAAAATGTGTCTCTATGAAGCCTTTAAAAAGGGTTCATGTGGCCTCTGGTGTCTTCCTGGAGTCTCCACACAGAGTGAAGGAGCTTCCATCTTTCCTCTTTCTCAGAGTGTAAGTTGTAAGGCAACGATATAAGGTAAAGATGTGAGGTAAAAATGTGAGGTAAAGTTGTGAGGTAAGGATGTGAGGTAAAGGTGTGAGGAAAAGATGTGAGGTAAAGTTGTAAGGTAAAGTTGTGAGGTAAAGTTGTGAGGTACTGTAAAGTTGTGAGGTAAAGTTGTGAGGTAAAGATGTGAGGTAAAGTTGTGAGGTAAAGATGTGAGGTAAAGTTGTGAGGTAAAGATGTGAGATAAAGTTGTGAGATAAGGATATGAGGCAAAGGTGTGAGGTAAAGATGCATCATGTGATGTACGTGAGAGATTTGGGTGCAATGCACCCCAATTTAATATGTGCCCAAACCAACATGAGACACATAAATAAATGTAAAGGGTTTTATACAGTGGGGAGTAAACGAACATGAGGAATGCATACCCCTCCCCCACACTATTAATTAATTCCCCCCATTGCTTTGGACTGGAGATCCTCGGAATGGAGACACAAAGTCATTAGGATAAAAAACACACATTGAGGTTGGCCATGGGCAGTAAGTGCTTCTAAAATGCTGCTAACCTATGTTTGTTTTAATACTAACCAGTTTTAACAACTATACCCTAAGGCGAAGATTTACTACATACAGCCGTTTTGGGAGCAGCACAATCACTGTACATTTTAGGTCTGCCTCTTAATAAATCCAGTGGCTACGTGGCTTTCAGTTACACCTTGCAAAAAGAAATATACATCATCTATGTGCTTACATATATTTCTGCCACTTTCGTTGATACAATTCAGCCCTAAAGTTGCATGTGGGGAGGGTGCACCACACACGCGCCCCTTCCATGCAAGGCCCAGAGCCCTTCCAGCTTACTTCCTCCCCTTGGCAAAAGCGCCATAAATCCTCAAAAGTTGCACATTTGGTACAGCCTAGTAACTTTCCCTCTTAAGTGCTAAATAGCAATTGTGTTTATTAGTCCTTAAGAATCCCTAAGGAGCGAACTATAGAGCTTTCTAGCAAGTGTCCAAATGGATTTCAGTGGCAGTCCTGACCAGATCCCAGAAGAGACCAGACCTCCTCCACTGAATATCCTAGTTAGGGGGCTAAATACTCAACATTATAGGCAGGTTATTGTCAGCATACAGGCTACCGAAAACTCTGGTTCTATTCTGCTGAAGTATCTATGGGGTGAAGGAGGTTTAGTGGGGTATCTATGAGGTGAAGAAACACTGTGGTACTTCACAGAGAAACATAGCTGGGGCACAGGGGAAGTGTCTAGGAGGCTGTCTTTCCAAATCCCCCTCCCCTTCATGCCCATACACCATTGACAGGTTTTATTTATACCCAAAAAGCTGTCAACAAGACCAAGCCAGGCAATGAGGGAAGCAGAGCCAGAGAGAACACCTCCCAGACATCTTCCTGGTTTTGAGTAAAACGTAGTTGTCAATGATAAGGATTTTTTGGGATTTTACTCTGCAGACAGGCTCCCTTTTAGTATTAGGCTGGGTCCCCATTATAGAGTCTTTGGCCGGAAATATGCAGAGGACTGTCAGCGCTGACTAAACCAGTCAGTCCCAGGACCGATGGACATTGATGTCCTGATAGATTGCAATGTGTTCCGCTCAGTATTCCACCCAACGAATGGGCAAATTTATTCTTTCAGCAGATAAATTCCAGCAGCGGAAAGCTCCGCCACTGAGATGCCATTGTGTGCATTGTGCAGCGAAATTCAATTGACAATAAGGGTACGTTCAGACGGGCGGATCCACAGCATATTTTACGCTGCGGATGCGCCGACACTGGACTCCTACAGGGTGCCTCCGATGTGCCTGCTTGGAGCACCAATACGAGCAGACACACTGCGATATTCCCCCACGCATGCGCAGTATACTCGCACACAGCGCGGCTGCTTTCTGCCTAGCTCAAGGAGCAGGGGGAGCAGCCACGATGTGTGTGAGTTCTGCGTGCATGCCCGGCGACTGGCACATCGCAGCATTGTGTCTGCTCGGAGTTGCGGATTGCCGCTCCAAGTAGGCACATCTGAGGCAGAAACTAGGGGTCCATCGTCGGTGGATCTGCAGAGTAAAATACACTGTGGATCCGCCCCTTTGAACGTACCCTTATAGAACTCTTCTCTGCTCTGGTGCACCGATATTTCCAAGCAGAATTTCAAAGCGGAATTCCGCACGGAAATCCTGTAGTATGAATCTAGAATCTAGCCTCACACATGACCACGTCTAAAAATCTATAGACCACTATGGGATTCCGCACTCCCATTCACACTTCTGAATTTCCGCTTGCGGAATTCAGAAGTGGGAATGGGAGAGCGGAATCCCATAGAAGTTAATTCAAGGCGGAATTCCGCAAGTGGAAATTCTGAAGTGTGAATCGACCCTAACTATTTTAGTTACTGTTTTTATTATAAAATATAATTAAGCAGATTGTTATGTTCTGTATATTTTGTAATAAACTGACTAAATCATATCAAATGATGACTTCTCCCATAATTTGGGGGGAGAGAGAACAGCTGACAAAACCCATAGGAAAGAATTACAGTTTTCCAGACTGTTTATCCACAAAATGAATAGTTTTAATATTTTATCAGTTTTTAATAGCTTTGTGAGATCCCCGAGCGCTGGTTTTAGTTTACTGTGTCCACAACTTCCTGTCACCCTCCGTAAGAGATTTCCAGATTAATTATTACCGTATCTTCACCACAGACTACAACCATCCCAGATATACAGATATCCAGCCAAATTCACTATAGGGCAATAGCTAACACGAGGGGAAGGGATGTATTAATGTTGTCTATTTGCATTTTTCATGTTCTTCTCTTCCCCACTGTGATAACATTCTTTAATGCCTCACATTAGCCAGAATTTGGACATATCTCAAATTGTGGCGCATTGCACCCAAAACTCTCAGACACACCACCATGCTTGACCGTAGGCAAGATACACTTGTACTCCTCACCTGGTTGTTGCCACCACACACGCTTGGAACCATCTAAACCAAATACCGTATTTTTCACCGTATAAGACGCACTTTTTCTTCCCCAAAACTGGGGGGGGAAAGTTGGTGCGTCTTATACGGTAAATACACATTAAAATCCTGTCCTATCGCGGCGGTCCCTGCAGCCATCTACGGCCGGGACCCGCGGCTAATACAGGACATCACCAATCGCGGTGATGCACTGTATTAACCCTTGAGACGCGGCGATGAAAGCTGACCGCCGCGTCTGAAGTGAAAGTGACACTAACCCGGCTGCTCAGTCGGGCTGTTCGGGACCGCCGCGGTGAAATCGCGGCGTCCCAAACAGCTTACAGGACACCGGGAGGGACCTTACCTGCCTCCTCGGTGTCTGCTCCGTGCTGGGATCCCCTGCATGGCCGGTGCTCTCCTTCGTCGTCATCGCGCACGCCGTCCCGTCATACAATAGGAGCGGTGTGCGTAGCAGCGTGCGTAGCGACTTGATGGTGGCGACGGAGAGCGAGGATACCGGGCAGCAGAGACGTTCCGGTGCGACGGGGACACCCCGGGGACGCGGCGACAGCGATGGAGGGCGACATCCAGGGCAGCATTGACGGGTCCGGATCGGTGGGGACACGTGAGTATTATCTCCTATACCAGTGGTCTTCAACCTGCGGACCTCCAGATGTTGCAAAACTACAACTCCTGGCATGCCCGGACAGCCAACGGCTGTCCGGGCATGCTGGGAGTTGTAGTTTTGCAACATCTGGAGGTCTGCAGGTTGAAGGTTCAGAATGTTTTTTTTCTAGATTTTCATTCTTTAAAATTGGGTGCGTATTATATGCCGGAGCGTCTTATATGGCGTAAAATACGGTAAGTTTATCTTGATGTCATGAGACCACAGCACATGGTTCCAGTAATCCATGTCCTTAGTCTGCTTGTCTTCAGCAAACTGTTTGCAGGCTTCCTTGTGCACCATCTTTAGAAGAGGCTTCCTTCTGGGATGACAGTCATGCAGATCAATTTAATGCAATGTGCGGCACATGGCATGACCACTGACAGGCTGACAAGCTGAGCAGCGGAGTACCCCTTTAAACGCTGTTATACAGACTGTGCACTCACTATTTTATATTGTAGCAGAGGGGTGGAAATGTGAGGGGTGGACTCACTTATGGGATATACTGTATATATAATGTGAGGGGTGGAGTCACTTATGGGATATACTGTATATATAATGTGAGGGGTGGAGTCACTTATGGGATATACTGTATATAATGTGAGGGGTGGACTCACTTATGGGATATACTGTATATATAATGTGAGGGGTGGAGTCACTTATGGGATATACTGTATATATAATGTGAGGGGTGGACTCACTTATGGGATATACTGTATATATAATGTGAGGGGTGGACTCACTTATGGGAGATACTGTATATAATGTGAGGGGTGGAGTCACTTATGGGATATAATGTATATAATGTGAGGGGTGGAGTCACTTATGGGAGATACTGTATATATAATGTGAGGGGTGGACTCACTTATGGGAGATACTGTATATAATGTGAGGGGTGGAGTCACTTATGGGATATAATGTATATAATGTGAGGGGTGGAGTCACTTATGGGATATACTGTATATATAATGTGAGGGGTGGACTCACTTATGGGATATACTGTATATATAATGTGAGGGGTGGACTCACTTATGGGAGATACTGTATATAATGTGAGGGGTGGAGTCACTTATGGGATATAATGTATATAATGTGAGGGGTGGAGTCACTTATGGAATATACTGTATATATAATGTGAGGGGTGGAGTCACTTATGGGATATACTGTATATATAATGTGAGGGGTGGAGTCACTTATGGGATATACTGTATATATAATGTGAGGGGTGGAGTCACTTATGGGATATACTGTATATATAATGTGAGGGGTGGAGTCACTTATGTGAGATACTGTATATAATGTGAGGGGTGGACTCACTTATGGGAGATACTGTATATATAATGTGAGGGGTGGAGTCACTTATGGGAGATACTGTATATATAATGTGAGGGGTGGAGTCCCATATGGGAGATACTGTATGTATGCATTTCTTACACTTAGATTTTTTTCACATTTTTTTATTCAAACCAAATTATTTTTTTATGGTTTATGGCATATTAAGAAAACACTAGACCAGTAAAGAACACGACACACATCGTATTGTTGATCAACAGGAAAATGACCATATTACTAATTCCTGAAACATTTCATCGCTTTGCTTTGCATCAGTTCAGACACAACTGGATGGAGATGGGGAAGTATATCACCCTCTGGTGGACAATGATGTAAATCACCACTACAAAGTAAAAAAAAAAAAAGAAAGAAATAATGCAAAATATATTTGCTTGCAGCGGAGTCAATTTATCATCTTCGGCACCAGTGCAAAGAGGCAAAATTGTGCACATTTTCTTCTTTACAAGCTCTTGTTTTTGCCCAAAATTTTACAAAAAAAAAAAAAAAAGTTGAGCAATTTTGCTACACTGTGCTTGTGCAGGGAATGATAAGTTTCCGTATTAATATTGTTCTATTTCAGTCATTCTAGAATAATATATATATATATATATATATATATATATATATATATATATATATATATATATTACTGGTATCTTCTTATATGTCTTCTTGTAGTGTGCACGTACCCTAACAGCATTCTGGGAGTAGTAGTTCCACAAAAGTGGGAGCGCCATAGGCTGCAGGCGAATGGACTAAGGCGTATTATATTCAGTGAGTGTAATAGAGTCAAAGGGGTATTACAGGGAAAAAAAACATATATATATATATATATATATATATATATATATATATATATACAAGGGTCAAGTCCTGGGAAAGAAAGTGTGGGAACTCACCAAAGATTTCTACTAAAGGGCTGGTCCTGCAGGATTCCTACTAATAGGAATGCTGTTCCTGCAGTGGAAAAGTGCAGGAACTTAGTTCCCACAAGTTCCTGCAGGACTTGAGCCCTATATATATATATAAATGTATGTATATATATATATATATATATATATATATATATATATATATATATATATCTCAACTGGCTCCAGAAAGTTGAACAGATTTGTATATTACTTTTATCAAAAATCTTAAACCTTCCAGTACTTATCAGCTACTGAAGTGTAGTTGTTCTTTTCTGTCTAACTGCTTTCTGATGACACTTGTCTCGGGAACTGTCCAAAGCAGGAGCGAATCCCCATAACAAACCTCTTATGCTCCGTTCCTGAGACAGACAGAGGTGTCAGCAGAGAGCACTGTTGTCAGACAGAAAATTCAACTTCAGTAGCTGATAACTATTGGAAGGATTAAGATTTTTTTAATAGAAGTAATTTACAAATCTGTTTAACCCCTTAACGACGCATATTTACGTCCTGCGCCGGCTCCCGCGATATGAAGCGGGATCGCGCCGCGATCCCGCATCATATCACGTCGGTCCCGGCGCTCATCATCGGCCGGGACCCGCGGCTAATACCACACATCGCCGATCGCGGCGATGTGCGGTATTAACACTTTAGAAGCGGCGGTCAAAGCTGACCGCCGCTTCTAAAGCGAAAGTGAAAGTGACACTGCTGCTCAGTCGGGCTGTTCGGGACCGCCGCGGTGAAATCGCGGCGTCCCGAACAGCTGACCGGACACCGGGAGGGCCCTTACCTGCCTCCTCGGTGTCCGATCGGCGAATGACTGCTACGTGCCTGAGATCCAAGCAGGAGCAGTCAAGCGCCGATAATGCTGATCACAGGCGTGTTAATACACGCCAGTGATCAGCATAGGAGATCAGTGTGTGCAGTGTTATAGGACCCTATGGGACCTATAACACTGCAAAAAAATGTAAAAAAAAAGTGTTAATAAAGGTCATTTAACTCCTTCCCTAATAAAAGTTTGAATCAAACCCCCTTTTCCCATAAAAAAAATAACAGTGTAAAAAAAAAAAAAAAATAAACATATGTGGTATCGCTGCGTGCGTAAATGTCCGAACTATAAAAATATATCATTAATTAAACCGTACAGTCAATGGCGTACGCGCAAATAAATTCCAAAGTCCAAAAAAGCGCATCTTTGGTCACTTTTTATACCATTAAAAAATTAATAAAAAGTGATCAAAAAGTCCGATCAAAACAAAAATCATACAGATAAAAACTTCAGATCACGGCGCAAAAAATGAGTCCCCATACCGCCCTGTACATGGAAAAATAAAAAAGTTATAGGGGTCAGAAGATGACATTTTTAAACGTATACATTTTCCTGCATGTAGTTATGATTTTTTCCAGAAGTGCGACAAAATCAAACCTATATAAGTAGGGTATCATTTTAACCGTATGGACCTACAGAATAATGATAAGGTGTAATTTTTACCGAAATATGCACTGCGTAGAAACGGAAGCCCCCAAAAGTTACAAAATGGTATTTTTTCTTTGATTTTGTCGCACAATGATTTTTTTTTCCGTTTCGCCGTGCATTTTTGGGTAAAATGACTAATGTCACTGCAAAGTAGAATTGGGGACGCAAAAAATAAGCCATAATATGGATTTTTAGGTGGAAAATTGAAAGGGTTATGATTTTTAAAAGGTAAGGAGGAAAAAACGAAAGTGCAAAAACGGAAAAACCCTGAGTCCTTAAGGGGTTAACTTTCTGGAACCAGTTGACCTAAGGAAAAAAAAAAAAGGTTTTTCCTGAAATACCCCTTAAATCCACACTTAAATTTGTCAGATCTCCTACAAGCAGGTCATAGTATTCAGTGTGTAGTGGAATGAACTGTGACACGAGACTCCGTAAGATCTCTGTAGACTGTGCTCATTGTGGACAACAGGGATGAAACAAATTGGCAGAAAGCTCCATCTAGAGGGATCAATTGGAATTGTAGCGTCTGTACATGTTAGAATAAGACACAAGCGCATAATAATAATAATGACAGTAATAGTTATTATTATTTTTATTACAACCTTATTTATTCATTATTTATCATAAGTTAAAGGTTGAATGACAACCTGAGTTTATGGGAGGGGCCTGGGTGGTATAAATACCAGTACGTTCAGGTTCAGGTGCACGTTGGATGTCACGCTGTAGGGGATCAGCTGACACGCGAGTCAGCTGATGCACAGGAGTTACGGTTTTCAGGGTAATGGTAAGCGTCCGGGGCCGGCCGGGGTGCCGACATCCGCGGCAGCCCACTCTCCGGAGGTAAGCCGGAGCACGGAGGGCACCCTCGGTCAGCCCCGGTTTCAGCACCTCCAGTCCTTTAATTATGTTCCCACCCACGCACCGGGTTCCCGCACTCCGTCCCCGGTTCCCCCGTCCCAGACTCTCCTCCACTCTCTTTGCGGTGGCACCTGGACCCCCCCCTGTTGCCATTTTAGCTCTGCTGGGCGGTGCATGGGGAGGGGCCTCGGCGGCGACTGGGCTGCCGTAGCGGAGGAGGAGATTCTGGCCTCTGCGGGTGGGCCCGAATCCCTTGCCTGGGAGTTTCACCGGGGTCCCTGCTCCTCTATCCCCCCGTGGCCGAGCGGCAAGATCGGCTTACCCCCCCTTGCCCCCCCACCCCGCTGGTGCCGCCGGGTCTCGTGGTGTGCGGGGGGCGGGGCACACTGCCGTCTCGGTGCCCTGCTGGTCCTTCACCTGGATTTCTGCGCCGGGTCACCTCCTCCTTGATCGGCCTCGTTTCGGTTGCCCGACCGTCACGGTGCCCGGCCTGGTTCTTGTGCCAGGCTCTCCTCCTCCTCGCTCCCCGTGGCTCAGGGCGGCGGGATCGGCGTCCTCCCCGTTTGCCGGGGGCGGCGGCGCCGGGCCACGTGGTGTGCAAGGGGGCGGAGCTAAAACTTGCAAATAACCGGGCAGCCGGGTCAATACACCGGCTTCCCTATACACGGGGGACTCATCTAAGGGCTCGGCTCCCCGCGACCACAGGGCCGCGGGTATGCCAAGGGGGAAGTCTCCGGTGCAATTCCCCTCCTCCAGTTCTCACACCCGAGGTTTCCCTGCGGACTCAGGGTCCCCACGGACCACGTTTAGGGGTGGCTGACGGTTCACGTAGCGGCCATGCCACGCAGCCGCTCACAACGTTGTGCCGTACAGTCACTCATAACAGTTATAACGCACAGTCGCTCACAGAATTTCATTTCGTACAGTCACTCGGCATTCATACCTGGCAGTCACCTAGCATTTATACCATCTAGTCACTCAAAGCATTCACACCGTGCAGTCACTACATGTTACCATACAGTATACACGCATATATTTTCGTTCAGTATACACTTGCATTTACAATATAGCATACACACTTGCATTTTCCATACAGTATACACGCTTTTATTTTCCATACAGTATACACGCTTTTATTTTCCATACAGTATACACGCTTGTATTTTCCATACAGTATACATGCTGGTATTTTCCATACAGTATACACGCTTGTATTTTCCATACAGTATACACGTTTGTATTTTCCATACAGTATACACGCTTGTATTTTCCATACAGTATACACGCTGGTATTTTCCATACAGTATACATGCTTGTATTTTCCATACAGTATACACGCTTGTATTTTCCATACAGTATACACGCTTGTATTTTCCATACAGTATACACGCTGTTATTTTCCATACAGTATACACGCTTGTATTTTCCATACAGTATACATGCTGGTATTTTCCATACAGTATACACGCTTGTATTTTCCATACAGTATACACGTTTGTATTTTCCATACAGTATACACGCTTGTATTTTCCATACAGTATACACGCTGGTATTTTCCATACAGTATACATGCTTGTATTTTCCATACAGTATACACGCTTGTATTTTCCATACAGTATACACGCTGTTATTTTCCATACAGTATACACGCTTGTATTTTCCATACAGTATACATGCTGGTATTTTCCATACAGTATACATGCTTGTATTTTCCATACAGTATACACGCTGTTATTTTCCATACAGTATACACGCTTGTATTTTCCATACAGTATACATGCTGGTATTTTCCATACAGTATACATGCTTGTATTTTCCATACAGTATACACGCTGTTATTTTCCATACAGTATACACGTTTGTATTTTCCATACAGTATGCACGCTTGTATTTTCCATACAGTATACACGCTTGTATTTTCCATACAGTATACACGCTGGTATTTTCCATACAGTATACACGCTTGTATTTTCCATACAGTATACACGCTTGTATTTTCCATACAGTATACACGCTTGTATTTTCCATACAGTATACACGCTGTTATTTTCCATACAGTATACACGTTTGTATTTTCCATATAGTATACACGCTTGTATTTTCCATACAGTATACACGCTGGTATTTTCCATACAGTATACAAGTTTGTATTTTCCATACAGTATACACGCTTGTATTTTCCATACAGTATACACGTTTGCATTCTCCATACAGTATACACGCTTGTATTTTCCATACAGTATACACGCTTGTATTTTCCATACAGTATAAACGCTGGTATTTTCCATACAGTATACACGTTTGTATTTTCCATACAGTCTACACGCTGGTATTTTCCATTCAGTATACACGTTTGTATTTTCCATACAGTATACACGCTTGTATTTTCCATACAGTATACACGTTTGCATTTTCCATACAGTATACATGCTTGTATTTTCCATACAGTATACACGTTTGTATTTTCCATACAGTATACACGCTTGTATTTTCCATACAGTATACACGTTTGTATTTTCCATACAGTATACACGCTTGTATTTTCCATACAGTATACACGTTTGTATTTTCCATACAGTATACACACTTGTTTTTTTCCATGCAGCATACACGCTTATATTTCCATACAGTATACACGCTTGCATTGACCATACAGTATACACGCTCGTATTGTCCTTACAGTACATGTTTGTATTTTCATACAATAGAACACGCTTGTATTTTCGTACAAGAGAACACGCTTGTATTTTGTACAATAGAAGACGCTTGTACTTTCGTACAATAGAACACGCTGGTATTTTCATACAGTAGGACACACTCGTATTTCCATACAGTTTGACACACTTGTATTTTCATACAGTAGGACACGCTTGGGTTTTCATACAAGGACACGCCCGCACTGTCATACAGTATGACACGCTCGTATTTTCAAGAACACGCTTGGATTTTCATACAGGGTACACGCTTGGATTTTCATACAGTGTATACGCTGTGTTTCCTACAGTGTAGGTGCTTGTATCATCCAGGTAGAATGCACGCTTGTCTTGCATACAGTACATATGCTTGTATTTGCATACAGTATACACGCTTGATTTTCTCATAGAACATGTGATTGTAGTTGCATACAAATATGCGATTGTATATTCACACAGTATACGCGCTTGTAAGGTAGGCACGCTTGCATTTTCCAAATAGATTACACGCTTGTGTTTCTTACGATATACACGCTCATGTTTCTCATGCAATATTTACACTGGTGTTTCATACGGTACACATGACTGTATTTTCGTACAGTATGAACGCTTACTCTTTCACACAGTGTACATGCTCGTATTTCCAGTACAGTGTACATGCTCGTATTTCCAGTACAGTATGCACATTTATATTTTCATACAGTATACACGCTAGTATTTCCAGTACAGTGTTCTCGTATTTCCAGTACAGTATACACGCTCGTATTTCCAGTACAGTATGCATTCTAGTATTTCCAGTACAGTATACACGTTCGTATTTCCAGTACAATATGCACGCTTACTTTTCTATATAATATACGTTCGTATTTTTTATACAGTATAGACGATTGTATTTTCCGATGGTATTGTCTGTACGGTATGCATGGTTGCACTTTCCATACAGTATACACGATTGTATATTCTGTACAGCAGGCACGATTGCATTTTCCGTACAGTATACATGATTGCATTTTCCGTACAGTATACACGATTGCATTTACCGTACAGTATACACGACTGCATTTTCCGTACAGTGTACACAATGGCATTTCCATTCTGTAGGCAGGCTGGTGGTTGCCATGTGGTGTGCATGCCGGTGGTTGTTGTGGGTGTGCGCACTGGTGTCTACTGTACGGCGGGCATGCCGGTATTTTCCGTACAGTGTGCCCGCCTGTGGTTGGCATACGGGGTGCGCGCGGGTGTTTTACCATTCGGTGTGTGTGCTGGTAATTAGCACACAGTATACATACTTGTATGTTCCATTCAGTTACACGCTCAGTTTCCATTAGGGATAACACGATCATGTTTTAGATGGTGTGACCCTCAGGTTTCCAATGGGTTAAAACTTTGATGTTTCATTACGAGATTTCATTCATATTTCCATATGCCATGGCACTATTGTTCACCATATGGTACAACACGCTCATGTTACATACGTGGTATACGCATAGGTTTCCACACGTTATTATACGCTCATGTGTCTATACGGCATAACACGTGGTGTTCCATACGATTAATGCGATCAAATTCCATATAGCTTACACACACCCGTAGGCCTTCCAAACGGTATTACACGCTTATCGGGCTATAGTACAACTGGATCATGTTGTCACACTGTGGTAAGAATAGGTGTCTATGGTAATTGGGTTAGACATGTGTTACTGAGTGCATTTTCACCATTTTGGAACATGTCACATTTACAGGTTGTGGATATTCTAAACCTGCCTGCCACGTCTGCAAGGGAATACATCATTTGGGCAATTGTTTCAGACACGTTTTCCTGAGCAATAGCAGCAGCACACATAGAGGAGTATATACCTGATACGCCTGACTCGTTCTTAGGTGGGATATACTACTTGGTTATTGTTGCTGACACGTTTTCAGAGCAATAACATCACTACACATAGGCAGCTGTATACCCGTCATGCCTGTCACGTTCTCAGGTTGGGATGCACTGTATAGTCGTATGTTCTGACACGTTTGCAGGATACGACTGCCATACCGGTATTAAAGTGATCATTTATGGGTGAACTTAGTCTGGTTGCTATAATATGGGTATGTATACCTACGTCATTTCGCTTACTATCATAGCATTGACTATGGCACATGCGCTGCGTAAGTTCGAGCATTCTACGTATAAGTTACTACTTGCATGACACAATGCTTATCTGCCCTTTTGTTTCGGGTACCCAGTAACGTACGTTATTTTAAGCAGGTTACTTAGTCCTGATTCTACGTTCATGAATAGGTCAGGTTACGTTAACATACCACCGTTATAGGTTCTACGTCAAGCTATCTTACTTTGCATACAGTAGTCACACGCTTACGTCATTGATGCGGGTATGACACTACGTGCTAGGCATAGTGCTTACTTTCATGGTAACCACAGTGCACGAATCTTACACCTGATGGTCATTTGCATCATACACATAGGCGCATTATCAACCATTTTGGATCAGGTTACGTTTACAGGTTATGGATATTCTCACACTGCCTGCCACGTCTGCAGGGGAATACATCATTTGGGCTATTGTTTCGGACACGGTTTCCCGAGCAGTAGCAGCAGGACACATAGAGGAGTATATACCTGACATGCCTGACACGTTCTCAGGTGGGATATACTACTTGGTTATTGTTGCTGACACGTTTTCAGAGCAATAACGGCACTACACATAGGCAGCTGTATACCCGTCATGCCTGTCACGTTCTCAGGTGGGATGCACTGCATAGTCGTATGTTCTGACACGTTTGCAGCATACGACTGCTATACCGGTATTAAGTGGTCATTTACAGGTGACCTATGCACACATGTTAACATGGTTCAGTTAGTTGTTTTCTCCCATAGTTATGGTCGTTGATTTAGGGAATAGTTCGTGGTATTGACAGTATATGTCTGTAATGTTCTGTGCCTCATGACACTTGGGTTTCTTTCTAGGGTTTCCCTATGGTTTGTCAGGTTTGGCCATAATCCTGGAAACTACATACTAGGTCTTACGGATAGTGGGTCATGTGGTACAGTAGGATAGGGAGCAGGTTGGTCAGTCCATTCAGCAAGTTCAGGTGGCGAATATGCATATGGTGTCTAGATGGTAGCTATGGCTTCTGGTGAGGTAGGTGTCATTATAGGGATGTCCGCAGTAATATCGGATACTCGCTGAGGGGGTTGGGAACATGGCCTGAAGGCTGGGTCAGCAGCTCAGGCTCTGGTATCACAAGGGCATATTATATACCACTCCCCTAGGCATGCTGTTTTTGCCCCCTTAAGGTGTACCCCCCGACGGCGGCCCGGGCACACCTCTGCCGCAGATTAGGTAAGGTAGGTTATGTCTGGTATTCTTGTTACAGGATAGGAAATAGGGTTAAAGTTATCATGGTATGTTAGGTTAGGTAGGCGTACGTTCCATACGCACTGAAAGGCCCTGACCATAAGTTAAAGGTTGAATGACAACCTGAGTTTATGAGAGGGGCCTGGGTGGTATAAATACCAGTACGTGCAGGTTCAGGTGCACGTTGGACGTCACGCTGTCCCACCCATCAGCCCTTCCTCTTTTTTCAGGTCTTCTTTCAGCCTCATTCAGGGTATGCCCCTTTAAGGTGTACCCCCGACGGCGGCCCGGGCACACCTCTGCCGCAGATTAGGTAAGGTAGGTTATGTCTGGTATTCTTGTTACAGGATAGGAAATAGGGTTAAAGTTATCATGATATGTTAGGTTAGGTAGGCGTACGTTCCATACGCACTGAAAGGCCCTGACCATAAATATATATATTTTTTAAATAAATAGCTTTATTACAAATTTCACAGATTTACATAAGAGAAAGTCATTAACATATTAGACAAATATATACCAGACTTAGAATAAATTAAACATATTAGCCCAGATTTACTATTGTTATCTCAATATTTTTTGTCGGGTTGTGCACCAGAAATCCAGTCTGTTCCAGAATTTGCGCCAAAATTGAAAAAACCCGACTAACTCTCCATTTTACTGAGAAGACCAGAAAAAGGGTCAGGGCCATCAGCGAACGTGGGCATGACCGCCAAAAAGGGGGCATGTCTCTGACATTTTCACAAAAACCCAATATATTTACTAAGGTTTCCACAGAAAATGTAGTAGATTTGAGCTGAGGAAAACCGCACAGATCAGAGCATGTGTAAAAAAAAGCAAAATGTAGGAAAAGTGCAAAATGTAGGGAAACCTTAGTAAATACTGTGGAAAAAAATTGTATAGGATAGGGAATAAGATGTCAGATCGCGGGGGTCCGACCACACGAGCGGAAGAGCGTGACGTCACGACTCCGCCCCCGTGTGACATCACGCCCCCTCCCATAGACTTGCATTGAGGGGCGTGGCGTCACACGGGGATGGAGTCGTGATGTCACGCTCTTCCACTGGCGTGGTCGGGATCCGAAGCCTCCAGCGTTGCCGGAAGCCGTTGAGGTGGGTGCTGCAGCCGAGATCCCGGGGGTCTTCCCATTATATGGCACATCATAGCAGCAACATTTTGGCCAAGAACTGGCCTTGTTCAAGCCAAAAGAACAAATATAGCAGCATTTTGGCTTGAAAAGGCTCAGTTATGATGGAATTTCATTAGGGAGATGGGCAATAAAAGTTAGGCTCTTTTGTTCTTCAACCTCAATCCTCTACTTATCATTCACTATTAAAAACTGCAGAAATCCATCTAGAGACAGATCGGCTCACAGAAGGATCAGGTTACAACTGTCCATAGAAGTAACAGAGATGGAAAGGGGGTGGCTGGAGAGACACAGTGAGGTTGAAGTAACTTGTAGTAAAGTGTTCTCAATTAGGTGCTGAATTTATAGCTTACACTGCTCAATACTGCTCTATAATGTCATCTATGCTGCTGTAGCTTCTGAGGGTGTGCTGTACAGATATGCCAGGGCAGGACCCCCTCTTTTATGTGTACAGAGTATAAAATATATTACAGCATTTATAGGGGTACTCCAATATCAAGTGATATATCATTGCTTACCAATGTGCCTCCAGTTGTGAAACCACCAAAAATCCATTTGTTTTATGCGGGTCAGTAGTCCTCTCTTTCCATATCAGAAATCACTACCTAGTTGAGCAGTTGCTTAGTAGTGTTGCTCACGAATATTCGCAATTCGAATATTATTCGCGAATATCGCATATTCGCGAATTCGCGAATTTCGCGAATATAGCGCTATATATTCGTAATTACGAATATTCGTTTTTTTTTTTTTTTTTTTTTCCTTCACAGTACACATCACAGTGATTACCCCTCTCTGCTTCCAGCTTGTGTGGTGTAAAGAAGGCTGTAATACTACTGTGTGAGACTGGCGTGTGAAAATTCGCATATGCGAAAATTAGCATATGCTAATTTTCGCATATGCGAATTTTCGCGTATGTTAATTTTGTGTGTGATAATATTCACATATGTTAATTTTCGCATACGCGAATGTTCGCATATGCGAAAATATATCGAGAATATAACGGATATGCGAATATTCGCGAATATATGACGAATATTCGTCCATATATTCGCGAATATTCGCGAATTCGAATATGGCCTATGCCGCTCAACACTATTGCTTAGTACTACAATTGCCATAATGCATTGCTTTGTCTCAGCTCTTCATCACAGCCCTTTCACCCTGCATACTCCCCACTCTGCCCAGAGCTGCTGCAGAACACTTTCTTACTGTGTATTATGCAGCTCAGCTGAAGGGACTCATGTCTCTTATTGTTCTTGATATATACATATATATATATATATATATATATATATATATATATATATACCTATCTTATACTGTAGTTGAGAAAAACAATTCTAATCTGTTTCTATGTACTGATTGTAATTCTTTAAAAAGTACCTGTCACCAAATAAACTTTTCTAAACTAACTCAGGCTATGTTCCCTAACTACTCCTAACAACCCTCCCACCCTTGAAAAAATCTCAGAGCTTTAAAAAGCTGTGTTTCTTACCTTTCTCCTTGCTCACATAGTGCAATTTCCCAGCAGGAGAAAGTGTATGTTTCCCAACAGGCATGATGTCAATGAAGCCTGATGGGGGACCACTTCTGCCCTCACATAGTATCAGTGCTGTGATGAATAGAAGACCTCAGGCTCTGTGCAGCTTTCAGTGAGGCTCTGTGCAGCGGTCAATCAAGCACAGTGCATTGAGGAGCACTTCCTGAGTTTGGTCTACTGCCAGGCAGGGATGAAACCAAACTCACTGTATTTATTGTGACAGGAAACAGAGCAGAGCCCCCTAATGGCCATTTTTTCTATTACATTTTGACATATTTATGTTGATAATTTTAAAAACAAGTGAATGGGAAAGGGTCTGCTAATAACACAAGGTGACAGGTACTCTTAAATTAAATTTTTGGTACAGGATTATGGGGGCTGACATCTTGCCTGAGCTATTTTTAATAATATGCTTAATAGTAAGCACCATGTACATAAACACATTGGACATTTGTATGGGGCAGGCTTGTAAGCATGCCTTGTGACCACTGTGACCTGTGCAGAGGTCATTCTAGAGGGGAGGGGGAGCTGCTAGTGTCTTAACTATCTACTGGTGTCACCTTTTGCTGTAATGCTGTACATTTCAGAAGTCTCCTCCTTATCATCACAGGCAGAACATTAAGTCTCAGCTTTATTTTAGACCTAGTGGCCAAAATGTGAACTGCAAGATTTCCGGATTATTTAAAAATATAATAGTAAAATGGAACAATAGAAACAAAAATCCCCAAATAGCCTTAGAAAATATGTTTAACATAAAAACTTGATGTAAATAACAGGCCATTTTCTGATAACACAATTCATTTAAAATGGTACTCCGGTGAAAAAAAAAAATTCTAATCTAATCTAAATTACTTCTATTTAAAAATATTAATCCTTACTTATCAGTACTTAGCTGCTTTATGCTGAAGAGGAAGTTGTGTAGTTCTTTCCAGTCAGTCCACAGTGCTCTCTGCTATGGGGATTTGTTTCTGCTCTGTATAGTTCCTGACAGGGACAGAGGTGTCAGCAGAGAGAACTGTGGTCAGACTAGAAAGAACTACACAACTTCCTCTGGAGTATACAGCAGCTGATAAGTACTGGAAGGAATTCGATTTTTAAATAGAAATAATTTACAAATCTGTAACTTTTTGGCACCAGTTGATTTAAAAAACATTTTATCTACCGGAGTACCCCTTTAAGGTCAATCAGTAAAGCTATCAGTAAAGCTAAAATGTCCAGAACTCATTACTGGACATTTTAGTAACCAACATAATTTAATTATAATTAACAATTTTAGTAAAGTTCCCTTCTATGGTACACAGTAGAGCACACAATGGTGGCAGTCATACTGGTAGAATCATGTCTCCTAAAGTTTCACACTTATTTGTTTTGTTATATAAAACTTAATTGATTAACAAATCATTGGACAGTAAATCTCCGGAACGAAAGAATAAATCAACAAACAGTGAACGACAGTGAAGGAAGAATGACAGAATGTTCACTGGAAGGAAGACCCAGAAATTTCTATAAGAGCATAAACCCAGGAAGAAAGCATCTGCTGATCACGTAAAAAAATGAATGATGTTTTATTATTGGATGAAAAAAAAATCATATTGTTTTTATCATCCTTTTCAATAGAATAATTTTTAATAAAATTTCCCCCAGCAACATTTGCTCTGGGCCAGGAGCATTACAATACCAATGATGTCACTCCACGCCCCCTCCATTCATGTCTATGAGAGAGGGTGTGGTGGCTAGTATAAAGCCATCATGCACCTTCCCATAGACATGAATGGAGGGGGCGTAGTGCGGTGAACGCCGTGGTGCCGGACCAGAAATTCTGGGGGGTCCCAGCGTCCGGATCCACTGCGATCTGACATCTTACCCCTTATCCTTTGGATAGCAGATAAGATGTCTAGGCGTGGAGTACCCTTTTAATGTTAGTGTTTCCCAAGCTAGTTGGGAAACACTGACATATGTTTTCAAAGCAATCTGAGGATTGCAAATTTTAGGGTAGGGTCACATGTAGCGCATCTGCTGTGTATTTGATGCTGCGGTTGCGCTACTGCCCATCCCTAGAGTGTGCCTCCAGCTGTTTTTCCCCTGTGTCCTGCTCGTAGAAGCAATTTGTCACTACAAGCAGACAAAGAGGGAGCTGCGAGTTGCGTGTGCGCATGCGCAGTATGCTTCAGACATTGTGGCCGCTCTTGGCCTGGCTCAGGGAGCAGGGGGAGCAGCCACAATGTCTGGAGAGCTGCGACTCGCAGCTCCCTGTGTGTCTGCTCATAGCGGCGGATAGCTGCTGTGAGCAGAACACAGGGGAAAAACAGCTGGAGACACACTCTAGGGATGGGCAGTAGCGCACTAGCAGCATCAAATATGCTGCGGATGCGCTAGATGTGACCCTACCCTAAAGGGGTATTCCCTATACTAGGGTGGGCTGATATATCATTAATTATACTTAACCGCCCCGGTCCCCTACAGCTCCTAGACTAACGACTTGTGGTCCCTCTCAGATTCCTGCTTGTATCCGTTTCCAACATGTTACATTGGAGCAGGACCTGCAAGTGGTGAGTAGTGGGGGACTAGAAGCTGCTGGGATTGGGGTGAGTAAGAATTGTATATATACTATAAGGGAGCACTTAAACAACACAATGTAACTCCAAGTCAATGACACTTCTGTGAAATCCCACTGTCCACTCAGGAAGCAACACTGATTGACAATCAATTTCACATGCTGTTGTACAAATGGAACAGACAACAGGTGGAAATGATAGGCAATTAGCAAGACCCCCCAATAAAGGAGTAGTTCTGCAGGTGGTGACCACAGACCACTTCTCGGTTCCTATGCTTCCTGGTTGATGTTTTGGTCACTTTTGAATGCTGGCAGTGCTTTCACTCTAGTGGTAGCATGAGATGGAGTCTACAACCCACACAAGTGGCTCCAGTAGTGAAGTTCATCCAGGATGGCACATCATGCGAGCTGTGGCAAGAAGGTTTGCTGTGTCTGTCAGCATAGTGTCCAGAGTATGAAGGCGCTACCAGCAGACAGGACAGTACATCAGGAGACATGAAGGAGGCTGTAGGAGGGCAAAAACCAAGCAGCAGGACCGCTACCTCCACTTTCGTGCAAGGAGGAGCAGGAGAAGCACTGCCAGAGCCCTGCAAAATGACCTCCAGCTGGCCACAAATGTGAATGTGTCCACTCAAACGGGGTGGTATGAGGGCCCAATGTCCACAGGGGGGGTTTGTGCTTACAGCCCAACACCGTGCAGGACGTTTGACATTTCCCAGGGAACACCAAGATTGGCAAATTCGCCACTGACGCCCTGTGCTCTTCACAGATGAAAGCAGGTTCACACTGACCACATGACAGATGTCACAGAGTCTTGAGATGCCATGGAGAACGTTCTGCTGCCTGCAACATCCTCCATCATGACCGGTTTGGCAGTGGGTCAGTAATGGTGTGTGGTAGCATTTCTTTGGGGGGCTGCACAGCCCTCCATATGCTTGCCAGAGGTAGCCTGACTGCCATTAGTTGCCAAGATGAGATCCTCAGACCCTTTGTGAGACCATATGCTGGTGAGGTTGGCCCTGGGTTCCACCGAATGCAAGACAAAGTTCTCATGTGGCTGGAGTGTGTCAGCAGTTCCTGAAAGAGGAAGGCAATGATGCTATGGACTGGCCCGCCCATTCCGTAGACCTGAATCTGACATCATGTCTCGCTCCATCCACCAACACCACGTTGCACCACAGACTTCCAGGAGTTGGCGGATGCTTTAGTCCAGGTCTGGGATGACATCCCTCAGGAGACCATCTGCCACCTCATCAGGAGCATGCCCAGGCGTTGTAGGGAGGTCATATGGGCACGTGGAGACCACACACACTACTGAGCCTCATTTTGACTAGTTTTAAGGACATTACATCAAAGTTGGATCAGCCTGTGTGGTTTTCCAGGTCGTTATCCCTGGCATGATCCCTCCACACAGGTTGCCCAGAGAGAACTAGGTACAGATGGTAGCATAGTCAGGACAAAGCACAGATAAGAAGGCAGGCGGAAAAGGAGCATAGTCGGGTCACAGGCATAAGGTCAGGAGGCAGGCGGCTAAGAAGCAAGGTCAGGTCACAAGCACTAGGTCAGGAGGCAGGCGGCAAAGGAGCAAGGTCAGGTCACAGGCTGGAGGTCAGGAACACAGATATGGAACACAAAACTTAACACTTTCTCAAAGGTACAAGGCACAAAGATAAAGCACCATACTAGGGAGGTGCCGGACTAATATAGGGTCCGCCCAGCAGGGAACCAATTAAGGGTGGACTGGCCCTTTAAATCTAGCAACACCGGCATGCGTGCACCCTAAGGAAAGGCGTTGCACACGCTGGCAAAGCAGAACAAGAGAGAGGCCAGGGACGGAGGAAGGTGAGGAGATGCCCGGGGCTCGCATGCGGGAGCGCCCCACATAGCGAGTCCCAGAGCCAACAGGACTACCAGGACAGCACGGCTGGAGCGTTGCCCATAGTAACACCCAGGACATGTGTGGGGGTACTTCCCGCACCGCGAGCCCCGTAGCCAGGAATGTTACGGCCAGAATGAATGGCCGGAGCGCTGCCCCTAACAGTTATCTTAGTGTTCTAACCTTTATTTTTTTCAACAGTGTATATATATATATATATATATATATATTTATATATATATATATATTTATATATATATATATATATATATATATATATATACATATATATATATATATATATATATATATATGTAGATGGATATATTTAGCAGTACCACAAGCAACACATCAAAACATTTTAATCCTGTAATACCCCTTTAAATTACATAGTGGGATAAGAAAAAAAAAAATCACAGAGAAAAATAAAAAAGATTTAAAAATAATAATAATAATGTTTTAACACTAACTAGAATTTTTTTTAGACGCTGATTATTATTCAAAGTGTTACTGTCATTAAAAACTAATTTTGATATGTCAATCAGACATGTCAAAAGTTGTTGATCGCACCGGTCTTACTGCTGAGACTCACTACGATCATCAGTTATTAGCGGGCCGCATTGAAATCTACGCGGAGGAATGTAAGTGTCTCTCGGGCAGCCGGAAGTTGTAGTTCTGCAATGGTTGGAGGTCCACAGCTTCGAGATCCTTGGACTAGGACACCTGGGAGACATCTCCCCTCCATCAATATATCCACATCATATCCTAATTTAACACCTCTAATGGTTAAAGGAGTACTCCGCCCCTAGACATCTTATCCCCCTATGCAAAGGATCTCCGCGCAGCACCGGGCATTCTAAACAGTATGTTTAGAACAGTGTTTCCCAACCTTTTTCGGGTCGGGGCACACCTCGGGAAAATTTTTTTCCACGAGGCACTGCTACCGAGGTTGACGAGCAAGAAAAAAAATAAATAAATAAGGAAAAGACGGTAAAAAACGCAATGTACTATATCTATTTATCAGTGAGTATGTAGTTTAAAGTGCTGCTTTATACAGCAACTCACCAATGACGTCTTCTCTAATTTGCATCGTTGCCTTCTCTTCTCCATCTGGTCTGGGCCATCATCACGATTTCTTCCACACACAATTCTTCACCGTTAAACCTGCAAAACAAACCTATTAGGCGCCAAACTTTTTTTTTCTTTTTTTTTTTTACATGGGTGACAGAGGGGTATAGAAGAGTGGACATGGGTGAAAGAGGGGTGTAGAGGAGTGTACAGAGGGGTGTAGAGGAGCGTACATGGGTGACAGGGGTGTAGAGGAGCGTACATGGGTGACAGGGGTATAGAGGAGCATACATGGGTGACAGGGGTATAGAGGAGCGTACATGGGTGACAGGGGTATAGAGGAGCATACATGGGTGACAGGGGTATACAGGAGCATACATGGGTGACAGGGGTATACAGGAGCATACATGGGTGACAGGGGTATAGAGGAGCATACATGGGTGACAGGGGTATAGAGGAGCATACATGGGTGACAGGGGTATAGAGGAGCATACATGGGTGACAGGGGTGTAGAGGGGTGTACATGGGTGATAGATGGGTGTACATGGGTGACAGAGGGGTGTAGAGGAGTGTACATGGGTGACAGAGGGGTGTAGAGGAGTGTACATGGGTGATAGATGGGTGTACATGGGTGACAGAGGGGTAGAGAGGAGTGTACTTGGGTGACAGAGGGGTGTAGAGGAGTGTACATGGGTGACAGAGGGGTGTAGAGGAGTGTACATGGGTGACAGATGGGTGTAGAGGAGTGTACATGGGTGACAGAGGGGTGTAGAGGAGTGTACATGGGTGATAGATGGGTGTAGAGGAGTGTATATGGGAGACAGAGGGGTGTAGAGGAGTGTACATGGATGACAGAGGGGTGTAGAGGAGTGTACATGGGTGACAGAGGGGTGTAGAGGAGTGTACATGGGTGATAGATGGGTGTACATGGGTGACAGAGGGGTGTAGAGGAGTGTACATGGGTGACAGAGGGGTGTAGAGGAGTGTACATGGGTGACAGAGGGGTAGAGAGGAGTGTACATGGGTGACAGAGGGGTAGAGAGGAGTGTACTTGGGTGACAGAGGGGTGTAGAGGATTGTACATGGGTGACAGAGGGGTGTAGAGGAGTGTACATGGGTGACAGAGGGGTGTAGAGGAGTGTACATGGGTGACAGAGGGGTGTAGAGGAGTGTACATGGGTGACAGAGGGGTGTAAATGGGTGACAGAGGGGTGTACATGGGTGACAGAGGGGTATAGAGGAGATTACATGGGTGACAGATGGGTGTACATGGGTGACAGATGGGTGTACATGGGTGACAGAGGTGTGTAGAGGAGTGTACATGGGTGACAGAGGGGTGTAGAGGAGTGTACATGGGTGGCAGAGGGGTACAGAGGAGTGTACATGGGTGACAGAGGGGTACAGAGGAGTGTACATGGGTGATAGATGGGTGTACATGGGTGACAGAGGGGTGTAGAGGAGTGTACATGGGTGACAGAGGGGTAGAGAGGAGTGTACATGGGTGACAGAGGGGTATTGAGGAGTGTACATGGGTGACAGAGGGGTGTACATGTGTGATAGATGGGTGTACATGGGTCATAGATGGGTGTACATGGGTGACAGAGGGGTGAAGAGGAGTGTACATGGGTGACAAAGGGGTGTAGAGGAGTGTACATGGGTGACAAAGGGGTGTAGAGGAGTGTACATGGGTGATAGATGGGTGTACATGGGTGACAGAGGGGTGTAGAGGAGTGTACATGGGTGATAGATGGGTGTACATGGGTGACAGAGGGGTGTAGAGGAGTGTACATGGGTGACAGAGGGGTGTAGAGGAGTGTACATGGGTGGCAGAGGGGTACAGAGGAGTGTACATGGGTGACAGAGGGGTACAGAGGAGTGTACATGGGTGACAGAGGGGTACAGAGGAGTGTACATGGGTGACAGAGGGGTATAGAGGAGTGTACATGGGTGACAGAGGGGTGTAGAGGAGTGTACAGAGGGGTGTAGAGTGGTGTACAAGGGTGATAGATGGGTGTAGAAGAGTGAACATGGATGACGGGGGCATAGGGGTGACAGAGGGGTGGACAGGGGGTGGACATGGGTGACAGGAGGGTGGACAGGGGAGACAGGGGGTCAGAGGGGTGAACAAGGGGGTAAAAGAGGGACAGGAGTGACAGAGGGGTGGACTGGGGTAACAAAGGGACAGATGGGTGAACAGGAGGGTGGACATGGGTGACAGTAGACTACGGGGGTAGACAGGGGGGTAAACATGAGTGACAGGGATGGACAGGGGAGTGGACAAGGCAGACATGGATGACAGGAGGGTGGACATGGCTGACGGGGATGATAGGTGGGGGGACATGTGTGAGTGCGGGTGGACATGAGTGACAGGAAGGTGAACATGGGTGACATGGGTGACAGGCAAGGGTGGACATGGGTGACAGGCAAGGGTGGACATGAGTGACAGGCAAGGGTGGACATGAGTGACAGGGAAGGGTGGACATAAGTGACAGGGAAGGGTGGACATGGGTGACAGGGAAGGGTGAACATGAGTGACAGGCAAGGGTGGACATGAGTGACAGGGAAGGGTGGACATGAGTGACAGGGAAGGGTGGACATGAGTGACAGGGAAGGGTGGACATGGGTAACGGGGAGGGTGGACATGGGTGACGGGGAGGGTGGACATGGGTGACGGGGGGGTGGACATGGGTGACGGGGGGGGGTGGACATGGGTGACGGGGGGGTGGACATGGGTGACAGGGGGGGTGGACAGGGGTGACAGGGGGGTGGACATGGGTGATAGAGATGGACAGGGAGGTGGACAAGGCGGACATGGCTGACAGGGGGGGTGGACATGGCTGACAGGGGGGGTGGACATGGGTGACAGGGGGGCAGGGGGGGTGGACATGGCTGACAGGGGGGTGGACATGGGTGACAGGGGGGTGGACATGGGTGACAAGGGGGGTGGACATGGGTGACAGGGGGGGTGGACATGGGTGACAGGGAGGGATTACATGGGTGACAGGGAGGGATTACATGGGTGACAGGGAGGGTGGACATGGGTGACAGGGGGGGTGGACATGGGTGATAGAGATGGCCAGGGAGGTGGACCAGGCTGACATAGCTGACAGGGGGGGTGGACATGGGTGACTGGGGGGGTGGACATGGGTGACTGGGGGGTGGACATGGGTGACAGGGAGGGATTACATGGGTGACAGGGGGGTGGACATGGACATAGGTGACTGGGGGGGTGGACATGGGTGACTGGGGGGGGTGGACATGGGTGACTGGGGTGTGTGGACATGGGTGACTGGGGGGGGGTGGACATGGGTGACTGGGGAGGGATTACATGGGTGACAGGGAGGGATTACATGGGTGACAGGGGGGGTGGACATGGGTGACAGGGAGGGATTACATAGGTGACAGGGAGGGATTACATGGGTGACAGGGGGGGTGGACATGGGTGACAGGGGGGGGTGGACATGGGTGACTGGGGGGGGTGGACATGGGTGACTGGGGGGGTGGACATGGGTGACTGGGGGGGTGGACATGGGTGACGGAGGGATTACATGGGTGACGGAGGGATTACATGGGTGACGGAGGGATTACATGGGTGACAGGGGGGGTGGACATGGGTGATAGAGATGGACACGGAGGTAGACAAGGTAGACATGGCTGACAGGGGGGGGGTGGACATGAATGACGGGGGGGAGGGGTAGAGGGTGTACTTGGGTGACGGTGGGGGGATTAAGACAGGGTTGAGAAGGTGAACAGAGGGGTGGAAAGGGTACGGTACCTTAAGCAAGCCGGCCCGCGCAGCTTGCAGTTCCACAGGAGGCACTGGAGTCCGGCGCAGGTGCAGCTCGTTCCGCCCCAGGGCACCATTTCCGGCTCACTGCGCCACAAGGGAGAGAGGGACGGAGGGTGACGCAGGAGATGGAGAGTGAAGGAGGGGGACGCGGGGGACACAGGGAACAGAGGGGTAAGGAGGGGAACACGGGTCACGCGGCATACGGAGGGGAACACAGGAGATGCAGGGGGACGCTGTGCGCGCAGTGCGCACGCAGACTCCCCCCCTCCGCCATCAGGCCGGGGCGGGACATCACTGGTTTAGAACGTTGGGCTCCCGCACTGGGGGTTGTAACACCACGCCCCCTCATGATGTCATGCCACGCCCCCTCCATTCATGTCTATGGGAGGGGGTGTGACGGCAATCACGCCCCCTCCCATAGACATGAATGGAGGGGGTGTGGCATGACATCACGACCACGTCCCCCAACCCAGGGTTCAGAGCGAACAGTTCAGAATGCCGGAGTGGCATGCAGGAGATCGCGGGGGTTCCCAGCAGTGGAATAGGATAGGGGATAAGATGTCTAGGGGCAGAGTACCCCTTTAAATCACCAACATAAAGATGTCTTGTATTCTTTGTTATTCCATCAACTTGACCAAGCTGGTTTACAACATCTGGCACCTTATGCAAAACAACCTCCTCCTTGGAAAAGACCTATTCCTATTCCGAGGAGCCCTGTTTGTATCACAGCGAGATCGCTATCTAGTTCAAAACCAACACCATGTACGGTGCACACTGATAAGACAACATTGCTGAATAATGATATGTTACTCGTACAGAGAAGCATTGTTATTTACAGAATGAGAAATTACCCCTTATACTCTGCATTATGTCCGGTTATTACAATTCCTGGAACAGTGCTAAACTCCTATTCCTCAAAACTTGAATGGCCCTTATTCACATTCAGCTGATCCACAACAAATCTAATTTCCTCTATCTACATAATACGATCAACACAAATTTGCTTGTCATCCTTCCATTCTGATTTTATCGATAAAAAAAACGTAGCCTGATTCCATTCAAGGAAAACTTAGAAATAAAGATTAAACTGGAAATATATTTGATGACACAAGGCATACTTGGCGGATGATGTGAACCCCCTGGTTTGCAATGGGTTGGACATGGGGCTAAATTGGGTCGAAGTCTGTATTCACATCACGTTTGGGGCATCTGGAAACCGGATGCAGCGGAAGAATAAAAAAAACGGCTGTTGCGGTATATCCCCGCTGGACCCCATTCATTTTAATGAGCCAAACAGAGTTATCTAGTGACTCCCGTTGGGTAATTTTTGAACCGAATCCGTTTTTGTTGCAGGACTGAAACGCAGCAGACATAAACTGATATGGTCCAAAAATGACCCAACGGGAGTCTTTAGCTAACTCCAACGGGCTCATTGAAATGAATGGTACTGCATGGGTTAGGCGGGGTTATGGAAGCAGCCCCAACATGCCCCAAAATGATGTGAATTCAGCCTAAGGGTAGGATCACACATGTCGTATTTTGTTGCATATTTTGCTGTGCATTTGCTGACGTGTATTTTTAAACCTATTGAAGTCAATGGGTAACAAAATAAGGTGCAAAAAAATATGAAGCAAAATATGGCAAGTGTGAGATTATCGGTCAACCAGGTTAATAATTACTGTTATGGTAAAGATACATATTGTTTTATATAAAATTATTTTCATATAGCTGAAATGAGAAACTAATCAGGCTGAAATGTTGAATTTTTCTAGACTCTCCGTTGAGAGGAAGACTTCCTAACGCATATCACCACAAGGCTTTCAATTTGATTTATAATAATCAATTTGTTATTGCGTGTGTGTGTCTCCTTCCCTCTGGACATGTCCATAGGACTTACTTGAACTGAACAGGTTCCAGGTGCTCTCCTGTGATAAGTTTTATGTCATTCATGTTAAAGGGGTACTCCACACCTAGACATCTTATCCCCTATCCTAAGGATAGAGAAAAAGATGTCTGATCGCGGGGGTCCCACCACTGGGGACCCCCCACGATCTCCCTGCTGTATTTAGAGCATTGGGTGCAGCTCCGGAGGCTCGTGACATCACGGCTGTTCCCCGCTCGTGATGTCACAACCACGCCCCCTCAATGCAAGTCTGTGGGAGGGGTGTGACAGCTGTCACGCCCCCTCCCATTGACTTGCATTGAGGGTGTGTGGCCATGACATCACGAGCCTCTGTCCCGCATCGCCAGTCATCTGCACGGAGCGAAGTTCGCTCTGTGCACCGGATATCTGGAGTGCCGCAGCCGAGATCGCAGGGTTCCCCAGCGGCGGGACCCTGCGATCAGACATCTTATCCCCTATTGTTTGTATAGGGGATAAGATGTCTAGGGGTGGAGTACCCCTTTAAGTCATGTCTTTCAAACTATAAACTCTCATATCTTGGGAACAGAATGGAGAATCAAGATACTCTAAGAAGCTGTGTGATCAGTGGATCCTAAGATATTTAATGACCATAACATCTCAATTTTTTAAGAGTTGGACAAATTTTAACTTTTTATATTCCAAATAAATTTCTCATTGGAATCCAATGTCTGATTGCAAATTCTTCTGAGACCATTCCAATGCTGATATCAATGCCATCAGGATTTCCATTTTTCCTTTGGAAGGTTTACACCCTCTTTCTTCTGCACTTCTGTCATATCACAGAAAAAAATAATGCTTATCTCTGTTACTCACTAGGTCATGTAAATGCTTTACATGTATTTTTTTGTGTATCTATCTTCTGTATTTGGCTCACAAATCCCTCTGTTCTGCTGCTCACTCATTCTGACATCCACTGCTCAGGAAGGGATGTGTCCGAGGCAAGCACCGAGCAAACCCGCACTCACCATCCATTCACTTTCTCCCTGAGTCTGCTGTGCTGTGCTGGGTATCTTAATGCAATCACTGCAGGCTGCTCTGTAATCCCTTCCTCTCTGTTTTCATGCTGCAGTCTGATAGGACAAGAGTGAGCACGGAGGAGTGATAGTTCTGCACTAGTCCTGCACTTTGTCCCAGCCTGTGCGTCAGCTGGGACAAAATTTTATACTACAACCAGACAGGATCCTGTTCTGGATGGTATGAGGACCCCTAGTGGTCTTTTTTTAATAAGCCATGATTTCTATAAAAAGGAAATAACTTTTTTTATGAAGTACATTAGAAAGGTGAAGATTTTCCAAGATGTACAACATATAAAACATTTTTGAATCTGACAGTGCCCAAGTAAAGTCAGTGTTTCCCTCCAATTAATAGTTTCAGAACATGACTGGGAATGTATGCCATGCCAGAGATCTCTCCAGAAGAAAAGAATATTCATCCGTAGACAGCTGTTTCAAGGTTTATTAAAGGTGGGGCGAAACAGCTGCTTTGCAAATCCTTTCTTCTTAAAATTCTCAGTGGAGCATGAGTGGCCTATATGTCTCCACGTGTCTTTATGGTGCTCTCCTCAAAGAGAAACATTACCCCTTTGGTCCATAAAGATTTGCACACATGTGTAATGTCCCAGTACAGGACATGGTCGTACCTTAGGCCCTGTCAGGTTGAGACCCTCAGTGACCTGGGGCTCCACTGCAGGGTCTCCCCCTGTTGTTTCCAGAATGTTGTGTATACTGCTTTAATTTATAGACAGGATCCTAATGTATAGATAGAGCAGAGGACCTGTGAGAGGTTGTCTCAAGGACCTGTAAGTTTGTCACATGTTATGCAGTCACATGATTTGTTGTCACATGTTCTCCCAGAGAGCCCCAGCTTAACCTATGAAACGCAGCTTGACCAATGGGCTTCAGTCAAGCCCCACCCACTATATAAAATGGGTGGCCATTACTATTCACTCTCTTCTCTTACCAACTGCTACTGAGCACAGCAAACACCAGAGATCTCAGTGCTAGTGATCAGCTACCCGGAAGGTCACAAAGCTACAGTCATTCCAGTAAGTCAAAAGTCTATGTCTGCTGTCCCTACAAGTAGTCAAGTCTCAAGATAATTGTCTCAAGTTTATTACAAGTATAATTGGTCCCAGCTAGCTGCGAGTCCTTCTGTGTTCCTGGCCACCTCTCTGGGAATCTGGCCTAGCTGTGAAGATAATACCATCTGTCTTAAACTCAGTAAAGCCTCCGTTAAACCCTAACTGGTTGTGGACTCTCCTTTCCTTAAAGGGGTACTCCAGGATTTTTTTTTATTTGACTATGCTACAGGGGCTGTAAAGTTAGTGTAGTTCATAATATAGTGTCTGTACCTGTGTGTTACATAGTTACATAGTTAGTATGGTTGAAAAAAGACATACGTCCATCAAGTCCAAGCAAGGGATTGAAGGGAAGGGTGTAAGGGGATAAGGGAAAGGGATGTAGTTTTATAATTCTGCATAAGCATTAATGTTATTTTGTTCCAGGAATGTATCTAACCCTGTTTTAAAGCTGTTAATTGTTCCTGCTGTGACCAGTTCCTGAGGTAGACTGTTCCATAAATTCACAGTCCTCACGGTAAAGAAGGCGTTTCGCCCCTTTAGACTAAACCTTTTCTTCTCCAGACGGAGGGAGTGCCCCCTCGTCCTTTGGGGGGTTTAACCTGGAACAGTTTTTCTCCATATTTTTTGTATGGGCCATTAATATACTTATATACGTTTATCATATCCCCCCTTAAACGTCTCTTCTCAAGACTAAACAATTGTAACTCCTTTAATCACTCCTCATAGCTAAGATGTTCCATGCCCCATATTAGTTTAGTCGCGCGTCTCTGCACCCTTTCCAACTCCGCAGTGTCCCTTTTATGAACAGGCGACCAAAACTGAACAGCATATTCCAGGTGAGGCCGTACCAATGCTTTATAAAGGGGGAGTATTATGTCCCTGTCCCTTGAGTCCATGCCTCTTTTGATACATGACAATATCCCGCCGGCTTTGGAAGCAGCAGCCTGACATTGCATGCTATTCTGTAGTCTGTGATCTACAAGTACACCCAGATCCTTCTCTACCAGTGACTCTGACAGTTTAATCCCCCCTAAGACATACGATGCATGCAGGTTATTAGTACCCAGATGCATAACTTTACATTTATCCACATTGAACCTCATTTGCCAAGTGGATGCCCAGACACTTAGTCTATCCAAGTCATCTTGTAACTTATGCACATCCTCTATAGACTGTACCGTGCTACAAAGCTTGGTGTCATCTGCAAAGATAGAAACAGAGCTGTTAATACCATCCTCTATATCATTGATAAATAAATTAAACAGCAGCGGGCCCAGTACTGAACCTTGGGGTACACCACTAATAACCGGGGACCAATCAGAGTACGAATCATTGACCACCACTCTCTGGGTACGATCCATGAGCCAGTGTTCAATCCAGTTACAAACTAAAGTTTCCAAGCCCAAGGACCTTAACTTACCTGTCAGACGTCTATGAGGGACAGTATCAAACGCTTTAGCAAAATCCAGAAACACTATATCCACAGCCATTCCTCTGTCAAGGCTTCTACTCACCTCTTCATAAAAGCTAATTAGATTGGTTTGACAACTTCTATCCTTAGTAAACCCATGCTGGCTATCACTTATAATACAATTATCCCCTATGTATTCCTGTATCTAATCCCTTATAAGTCCTTCAAACAATTTACCCACAATGCACGTTAGACTTACCGGTCTATAATTGCCTGGTGAAGACCTAGAGCCCTTCTTGAAGATTGGTACCACATTCGCCTTGCGCCAGTCCCTTGGCACAATACCAGACACCAGAGAATCTCTAAATATCATGAACAAGGGTACAGATATTACTGAACTTACCTCTCTAAGAACTCTTGGGTGTAGTCCATCCGGCCCTGGAGATTTGCTTGCATTTACTTTACTTAACTTACCTTGTACCATCTCTACATTAAGCCAGTTCAGTACATTACATGATGTGTTACCAGCACTGACCTGGCCAATGTCAGCTCCTTCTTCCATAGTGTATACAGAACTAAAGAACCCATTCAGTAGCTCCGCCTTCTCTTGATCGCCCGTGACAACCTCCCCATTATCATTATTAAGGGGTCCTACATGCTCTGTCCTTGGTTTTTTTGTATTTATATATCTAAAAAAAATATTTAGGATTAGTTTTGCTTTCTTTGGCCACCTGTCTCTCATTTAGAATTTTTGCTGTTTTTATTACATTGTTACAGATTTTATTAAGCTCTTTGTACTGTTTAAATGTTATCGCTGACCCATCAGATTTGTATTTTTTGAAGGCTATTTTTTTGTTGTTTATTGCTCTTTTAACCTCATTTGTCAGCCATGTAGGATTTAGTTTTAATCGTTTATATTTGTTCCCCTTTGGTATATATTTAGCTGTATAGTTATTTAGAGTTGATTTAAAGATGTCCCATTTACCTTCTGTATCAGTATTTGAGAACACCTCCCCCCAGTCTATGTCCTGTAGTGCAGCCCTCAGCCCAGGGATGTTTGCCTTTTTAAAGTTATATGTTTTTGCCTTCCCCGCCTGTCTTTGTTTTCTACATTTTAAGTCAAAAGTAACTATATTGTGGTCGCTATTACCAAGGTTTTCCCGCACAGTTACATTACCAACCAGCTCTGCGTTGTTGGAAATGATCAGATCCAACAAGGCATCACTTCTTGTTGGGTCCTCCACAAACTGGCCCATAAAATTATCCTGCAATAAATTTAGGAATTGTCGCCCCTTTGTAGTTTTAGCCAACCCCCGGCCCCAATCTATATCTGGATAGTTAAAATCTCCCATTATTACCACTGTACCTGCCCGGGCGGCCCTCTCTATTTGTTTATACAGCCGACCTTCTATCTCTTCAGTGATATTAGGGGGTCTGTAGATTACCCCAAATACTATTTTTTCAGTATTTCCCTCTTTTTGTAATTCTACCCACAGTGATTCCACATCCTCAGAATCATCACACACTATGGCATCGTTCACACTGACTTTCATACCACTTCTTACATACAGACAGACTCCACCACCTTTTCTGTTCATTCTATCCTTGCAAAACAATGTAAACCCCTGCAGATTAACGGCCCAGTCATGCGAGGAGTCCAGCCAAGTATCAGTGACCCCAACTATATCACCAGCCATGTCTCAGTGACCCCAACTATATCAATATGTTCCTCCAGTATCAAGGCCTCAAGCTCCCCCATTTTATTTGCTAGGCTTCTGGCATTTGTGAACATACACTTTACATTTCCATTAAGTTTTACACATATAGTCTCACTAATGGGATTTTCAGAGTTATTGGGGTTAATGTCATTTTTTGAGTTATAAGGGCTAATTGTACTATTTAAGTTATTGGGGCTAATGGGATTTTTTGAGTTATTGGGTCTAACGTTATTATTTAAGTTATTGGGGCTAATGGGATTTTTTGCGTTATTGCGTCTAACGTTGTTATTTAAGTTATTGGGGCTAACGGTATTTTTTGAGTTAATGGGGCTTATTGTAGTTATTGAGTTATTGGGGCTAATGGAATTTTTTGAATTATTGGGATTACAATTTTTCGGGCTACATTTATTTTTACAGCTGGTTTGTAACGCATGAATCTCCTTATCCACTGCTCTTAACCTCCCCCCACAGGACTCCTCTCCACCCGCCATTATGTCCTGACCCCTCTCTAACCTATCCATCCCACTGTCTGCTTTCTTTGCTTTATTATCCTGCCCCCACTCACCTAGTTTGTGTGTGATGGTTTTCTCACAATTCTTCTGTGATTTTCACCCCAATATTTATTTTTAACAGCATACAAAATGACCGTTGTCCTAGATGTTTCCCAGTTTGCAATGCGGCCGAGACCTGACATCACTAGTCAGCTGATGACAGGGAGCCTGTCTGCTTCAATGGGTGGAGCGATCGCTTGGTGGGAGAGAGATCAATCTGCAACTGATGCAACAGCTGTAGGCACCCTGATTGAAAACCACAGGTCTTTTGAATGGATGCAGCTCATTTATGTTTCAATGGGTGGGGTGGCTGATGTGTGGGAGGGAGGAAAATGGAATTGTGGGATTTGTAGTAAAAAAAAGAAAAGTCAAACAGGAAATACCAGTTCATAAAAAGCTAGCCACAGTGTTATGGTGATCTCACAACATAGCCATTTAGCCCAAAGACAAGTGCAGATCCTTCCTAAGCATGTCCATTACTGTCTGCCAGATATGTACTAAAATCACCTTATGGTGGATAACCCCTTTAACTAGCCATTGGAATAGCGGAGATACTGTTTGAGTGGTTTCGGTACCAAAAACCACTCTGGCGTCATGAACACTAGGGGTTAATAATGTCTTGCCCCCGGGGTTAATACCATCTGATTCCACCACCTACACTGCCATACCCGTGGTCCCGCCATACACCGGTGGTCCACCACAGATGCATTGACAAAAAATGGCACCAAAAAACATCAATAAACCTTCACCAAAGATGCACACATTATTTTAGGTAAAGGGGCCAAATAGGTTACATTTACTGTACTTATAGGGGTTCTCCACTGGAAAACATTATTATTATTATTATTATTATTATTATGTTAAATCAACTGGTGCCAGAAAGTTAAACAGATTTGTAAATTACTTCTATTAAAAAATCTTAACCCTTCCAGTACTTATCAGCTGCTGTATGATCCACAGGAAGTTCATTTAATTTTCAATTTCATTTCTGCCTGACCACAGTGCTCTCTCTGCTGACACCTCTGTCCATTTTAGGAACTGTCCAGAGCAGGAGAGGTTTGCTATGGGGATTTGTTCCTTCTCTGGACAGTTCCTGACATGGACAGAGGTGTCAGCAGAGAGCACTGTGGTCTGACAGAAAGGACATTCAAAAAGAAAAGAACTTCTTGTGGATCATACAGCAGCTGATATGTACTGGAAGGGTTAAGATTTTTGAATAGAAGTAACTTACAAATCTGTTTAACTTTCCGGCACCAGTTGATAAAAAAAAAAATGTTTTTCAGTGAAGTACCCTTTTAACCCTGTTAAAGCCACCACTCCGATGTTGCCTTCAAATGAAGCTGCAAACATTGGGATATCTGCTCGATAACAATGAACTGGAACATCTTTCGTTCCCGCCAGTTTGTACATTTTGATCAATGATTCGTGTCTGGTTAGGTTTATATAAAGCTTATGTAAATATTCATAACCTCGGGGAAGGTTCAATAAACACAATGCTGGGGGCTTTGATATCCAGCCTAACATCCTCATCCTCAAATAACTAACAGAGATCCCTGTTTTCTTCCCTCTTTGATGCTATTGATCTTCCTATGATCCCAGCGCTTCAAGTCAGGAGCGAAAACAGCTAAGGTAATGTCTGTCTAATGTGGAGACGAGTCCTGGTGGGAGAGAGGGAATTTCTGTTAGATTAGGTTAGGTTTGGCCATGAGATTATATAGGCTACAAATAGTCACTTGGGTGACAGATCAACATAGCTTGCAGTTTTGAATGAATATTAAAGGGGTATTCCAGGAAAAAACTTTTTCATATATATATATATCAACTGGCTCCATAAAGTTAAACAGATTTGTAAATGACTTCTATTAAAAAATCTTAATCCTTTCAATAATTATCAGCTGCTGAAGTTGAGTTGTTGTTTTCTGTCTGGCAACAGTGCTCTCTGCTGACATCTCTGCTTGTCTTAAGAACTGCGCAGAGTAGAAGAGGTTTGCTATGGGGATTTGCTTCTAAACTGGGCATTTACCAAGACAGGTGTCCATCAGAGAGCACTTAGACAGAAAAGAACAACTCAACTTCAGCAGCTCATAAGTACTGAAAGGATTAAGATTTTTTAATAGAAGTAATTTACAAATCTGTTTAACTTTCTGGAGCCAGTTGATATATATAAAAAAAAAGTTTTTTCCTGGATAACCCCTTTAACTGTATATACCAGTGTTTCCCAACCAGTGTGCCTCCAGCTGTTGCAAAACTACAACTACCAGCATGCCCGGACAGCCGTTGGATGTCCGGGAATACTGAGAGTTGTAGTTTTGCAACAGCTGGAGGCACACTGGTTGGGAACCACTGCTATAGAAAAATTACTTCTTATCCACCAGGGGGAGCACTATGATACCTGCAGGGCTGGTACAAAGATTTTTGGCCAAAATTGACACGCCCCATGCTGGCTGAGCGAGTGGTTTGGATGCTGGTTGTCTAACTTTCTTGCGGTAGGCAAATATTAATTTACTGTACAAAATACAAAAACAAAAAATTGGAAAAACCGCAGGAAAAAAATCGCAGGGTAAAACTGTTTGAGTGAATGGAGTGGGTTAACAAGGTTGGACCTTAGTTTTGACTCCTCCCTTTTCTCAATGGACACCCATATATAACCTGGTTGTTTAGTAGGGTATATCGTGTTAAGACAAAGGGTTTATTCCCGAAACGCGTCCACGTTTACCTGCAATTGTTGTCTGTGGCTGAATCCCGCTTGCATGCGGTTTTATGAGGATTCGAATAAAGCAGAATTTTACATCGTTACCACTGGCTACCTACTTTCTTTTAATTTACAAATCTGTTTAACTTTCTGGCACCAGTTGATTTAAAAAATATATAAATTTCACCGTGGAACGTTCTGCCACAAAAATTCAATAGTGTGAATGGTGCAGTAGAATCAATGAAAGGCTGCTGCACCACAGAATGCCAGGTGCTGCACAGAGATCTTGGGGGTCCCAGCAACAGGACCTCTGCGATCAGATATCTTAAGCCTTATCCTTTAGATATGTCTAAGGCCGGAATACCCCTTTAATACACCTTCTTCAGCCCAATCGTCGCCTACTTGCCTGCACCCGTTTTGAACCTATTGTGGTGACCTGGGGTATTGCAGGGTCTGGTGGTATTAACCCTTTGTTTGTCATGATGCCAGGGTGCGTTTGCTCAGTATAAGAGATTCTGCTGCCAACCGGCCCACAAATGGCAGGATAATAAACGGAATGTCCACAGCAGATTTTATGAGATAACTGGAACTTTTACTGAACTTCTTGTGCAAACAGTCTTTACAATTAAACAGTTTCTCTTGAGGTAACCGGGATGAAGGTTCCTCACAGGCTTTGCTGGGACTAATAGTCTTCAGCTTTAAGCAGGCCACTGTGCTACAAATTATATGAGTTGAGTTGAATAGTAGTCACAAGGATTTAGGAAACAGAGCTTTATAACTTAAGGCTTTGGCCTAGTTGAGGTGAATTGAGATATACTGATTGTGCTTGCTTTGGATCCGGGAGATAAGAGAAGAGAATTTAGTGACTACAGCCCCTTATATACCAGAGGGGCTGGACTAATTCCATTCGTTGCAAAGCCTGTAAGTCCTGAACCCAGAGAACTCTGGGTACATCACATGACATTGTCACATGACCCAGGAAGGTCCTAAATATCTTTACAACGATTATAATATATCATGTGACCTAGGTAGGTCCTATACATTTGTACACTATACAGAAATACATTTATATGAGGCGACCAAGGGGAAAGCCCTGCAGGAGAGCCCTATGGAATGGAGGGACTCTAGCTGAGGGGACTTTAGACAGGGACAGGACAAGGTCCTGTACCGGGACACCACACTATGAAATGTACATTTCAGCCCAAGATGTGTACTGAAACCTCCCCAACAAATCATCAATCTTGAGTTACCTATACATTTTTAAAGAAGTTTTTAGCATGCATTTCCCTATGTCTATCTGTTTCAACCTTCAGAATGTAAATCAGACTTTATATCAGTGGTCTTCAAACTGTGGACCTCAAGCTGTTGCAAAATTACAACTCCCAGAATGCCCGGCTCTCCTGGAGGTCCATAGTTTGGAGACCTAGGCTATAGATGCATGTTTAGTTGTGTTACCACCATATCTAACGTAGGCTCAACAGGTTTCAACCACTTCATTAGTAAGCACCTTTTCGCTAATATTAATATGTTGAGTATTAGAGCCCTGCATCAGGATGGGGATCCTGCGGGACCCAATAAAAAAAAACTTGCGGGTGGTAAGGAGGTTGTTGCGGGTGGGAGCGGCCAGTTGCCGAACATAAAGCCGGTCTCTCAAAATTCTGCGCAGTCCCGCAAACCTCTGAAAAGCCACAGGGTGGTGATGAAATGGCACAAGGGTTGATCAAATGGCACATGGAGGGGATGAAATGGCACGGAGGTTGCTATTTCTAAAAGCTGTGCAACACACCCTTTGCGGGAGTGGGAAGTAATGGTCAGAAATCCAGATTAAAGGGGTACTCCGCTGCTAGACATCTTATCCTCTATCCAAAGAATAGGGGATAAGATGCCTGATCATGGGGGTCTCGCTGCTGGGGCCCCCCTGCGATCTCCCGCAGCACCTGACATTCTGAACAAACACCGGGTTCCTGCGGCAGTGGTCGTGACATCACGATTATCCCCCCCCCCCCCCATGATGTGACACCCGGTCCATTCATGTCTATGGGAGGGGGCGTGGTGTGACATCACGAGGGAGAGTGGCTTTGAAGTCACGATCACTGCCTCCGGCTCCGAGCGTTCTGAACAAAATGTTCAGAACATTGGAACAACGGAGTACCCCTTTAAGGAAAGAGTCCAGTACAGGAATGTATTTATCTGTCATCTGCAGAATTACGGAACTTCTCTTACAGGAAGTGTGGTGGGCCAGTTTGGGAGGTGTTACCCCGTACCCTTGCTGCCCTGTCCGGCAGCCTCCTTCAGTGTCCCCTGGGCTCCCTTGTACTTGTTTCCCCCCAGTACATATGTTCTGCATTGTAATGTATTATAAAATGTAATGTTGCTTTAAGAGTTGTACCATGTGACTTGTCATGTGATTGCTACCCAGGAGGTACCAGTGACCAGGTGATCCCAGGGGTGACCTATGGGCTCCCTGCTAGTCTCCCCCATATAAGCCATGGGTGGAGCTTCTCTCTCTTTCCTTACAAGTCTTTGCACATGTCAAGTTAAAGGACAACTGCAGCGATATGACACTTATCCCCTATCCACAGGATAAGGGATAAGTGTTTGATTGCGGGGGGTCCGACCACTGGGCCCCCCCTCGATCTCCCTAACGGGGCATCACCATTAGTGCTCATGGTGACGTAGCATCAACCTAGAGGTCGACGGTGACGCCCCGTCTCCTCCCCGTCCCCTCCCTGTCCCCTCCCCTTCTCCATACAGTTCTATGGGGGAGACGGGGAGGCACGAACGCTGCCTCCCCGCCTCTCCCATAGAGCCGCGGCCCCGTACAGGAGATTACAGGGGGTCCCAGCGGTCGGACCCCCCCCCCCCCCCCCCCCGCGCGATCAAACACTTATCCCCTATCCTGTGAATAGGGGATAAGTGTTAATCACGCTGCAGATGTCCTTTAAGTACTAGAGAGTCCAGAGTCATAGGAGCTAGTGATGTCGCGAACATAACATTTTCAGTTCGTGAACGGGTGAACCGCCATTGACTTCAATGGGCAGGCGAATTTTAAAACCCACAGGGACTCTTTCTGGCCACAATAGTGATTTAAAAGTTGTTTCAAGGGGACTAATACCTGGACTGTGGCGTGCTGGAGGGGGATCCATGGCAAATTACATAGTTGATGCAGAGTCCGGTTTTAATGCATAAAGGGCATAAATCACCTATTGTTCCTAAATTCTTTGGAATAATGTGCTTTAGCCCCCTTTAGGCAGCACATAGATTCCCCCATATTAGGCAGCACATAGTTAGATCCCCCCCTTTAGGCAGCACATAGTGGGATTTGAACACAAGGCCCCAGAGCTGCAAGTCAGCAGTGCTAACCTCTGAGCCACCATGCTACCCTTATCATACATCTAATATGCACGGTTGCTAAAATGGACAGAGATGTCAGCAGAGAGTACCAGAAAAATTAGGCATGTACTCATGGCTCAAAAATTTGGTATTGTTGCAGCCGCAGGTGTAGCAGCGCCCAGAAAAATTGCGGCAGCATAAAAAGTGCAGCACCAGAGGCCAGAAAAATTAGGCATGTACACATGGCTGAAAAATAAGAACAAGCACATATCCAAGAGTCCAGAAGACTCTATAATGCAGGACGGAGAAACAGACAAAGAAATTATTTTCTAAATAAAATTTTTCATCAAAAAACAAAACAGAGTTCATCCCTCTCTGTATTTTATTTTTGAAAATTTAATTTTAAAAATCACACGCAACAAGCGTTCCTTGGGGTAATGGTTAGTACTCTGGAAAATTCAAGTTTAAATTATCAGAAAGTCCAGAAGACTCTATGATGCAGGACGGTGAAAATCACAGAGAAATCCTTTTCAAAATAAAATTTTTCATCAAATCAAGATGAAAGCAGCGGCCAGAAAAATTGCAGCAGCAGAAAAAGTGCAGCACCGGAGGCCAGAAAAATTAGGCATGTACACATGGCTGAAATATAAGAACAAGCGCATATCCAAAAGTCCAGAAGACTCTATAATGCAGGACGGAGAAACACACAAAGAGATTCTTTTCTAAATAAAATGTTTAATCAAATAAAGAAACAGAGTTCTTCCCTCTCTGTATTTTATTTTTGAAAATGTAAGTTTAAAAATCACACGCAACAAGCGTTCCTTTGTGTAATGGATAGTACTCTGGAAAATTCAAGTTTAAATTATCAGAAAGTCCAGAAGACTCTATAATGGAGGACGGTGAAAAACATGTTGTTTCGCCGCTGGATATCTGACAAGTGCGCCATGACCGTGTAGGAATGCCTGAAATGGCCACACACCTTCCTGGACTGCTTCAGGACATTCTGTAAGCCTGGGTACTTTAGCACAAAGCATTGTACAATCAGATTACACATGTGCCATGCACGGCACATGTGTCAACTTGCCCCACCTCAATGCCGCCAACAAATTTGTTCTGTTTTCACAAACCACCTTGCCGATCTCCAGTTGGTGTGGAGTCAGCCACTGGTCCACCTGTGCGTTCAGGGCCGATAGGAGCGCTGGTGCAGTGTGACTCTCCGCTTTGAGGCAAGTCAACCCCAAGATGGCGTGACACTGCCGTATCCGGAATGTCGAATAGCACCTGGGGAGCTGGGGGGGGTGCCGGTGATGTGGAGACACAGCAGTGCAGGAGGACTCGGCCGAGGATGTTATGGAAGAGGATGGAGTAGGAGGAGTAGGCAGCAGGCCTGCCTGCAAGTCGTGGCGGTGTCACCAACTCCTCTGCAGAGCCACGCATTCCATGCTTGGCAGCCGTCACCAGGTTTACCCAATGCGCAGTGTAGGTGATATACCTGCCCTGACCATGCTTTGCAGACCAGGTATCAGTGGTCAGTTGGACCCTTGCCCCTACACTGTGTGCCAGACATGCCATCATTTCCTTTTGCACAATGGATAAAGGTTGGGGACTGCCTTTTGTGGAAAAAAATTTCGGCCAGGTACCTTCCACTGCGGTGTCCCAATGGCTACAAATTTTGGCCTCAGACTACACCAGCTTGTATGGTAAAAGCTGGTGGGCTAGCAGTTCCGACAAGCCAGCTGTCAGACGCTGGGCTAGGGGTTGACTTTGAGACATTGGCTTCTTGTGCTCAAACATCTCCTTGACAGACACCTGACTGTGGGCAGATGAGCAGGAACTGCTCAAGGCGAGAGACGGAGAGACGGATGGTTGAGAGGGGGCAGGGAGGGCAGCAGTGGTTGACCTAGCTGAAGATGCTGTACCAGGAGGAGGATGGCGGCTTTGACTTTGTGTGCTGCTTGTACTGACGTGTTGATCCCATAGGCATTTGTGATGTGACATCATGTGCCTTCACAAACCAGTTGTGCCTAGGTGGGTGTTGGGCTTCCCACGACTCAGTTTCTTCTGGCACAGGTTGCAAATGGCCTCGCCATTGTCAGAGGCAGACACACAAAAAAAATGCCACACTGCTGAGCTCTGCGATGGCGACATTCTGGTGGTGGCAACAGCATGCGTTGATTGGCGTCCCGTCTGGCTGACCCCGGGTGCCGATGCTGTCTGACTGTGCAACTAGCTCCTTGCGATGACCTCCCCCTGCTTCCAACTCGTCTCCTCCTCCTCTCTGTCTCCCCATTTGAACTTCCCCCCTCTTCTTCTCTTCTAGCGGGCACCTACGTGGCATCCACGGACACATCGTCATCATCAACACCTTCACCGCTATCTGACAAGAAAGGAAGCAGCAGCGGGTACAAAATCATCATCACACCATACGTCCATGTGTGTAATGCTGCCTGACTGAGACATATCCCTGTTAACTACATCCTCTGGCAATAATGGTTGCGCATCACTCATGTCTTCAAACTGATGTGTAAATAACTCCTCTGATGGATCAAGTAAAGCTGCTGTGGTGCTAGTGTTGGTGGTGGCAGCAGGCGGGCTAGTAGCATGAGAGGTGCCCGAAGCTAAGCTAGAGGAGGAGAAGGATGGTGCGTCAAGGTTCCGAGCGGAAGCTGTAGTAGATTGGGTGTCTTGTGATAGCCAGTCAACTAAGTCCTCAGAACTTTGGGGGTTCAGGGTACATGGCCTCTGAATACTGGCCATTCTTGGGCCAAAGGGAATCCCAGCACCACGACGGCCCCTGCGGGGTAGCCTTCCTCTGCCTGTAATTTTTTTGGTTAAATGTGATTTTCACTAGGGTGACACAATTTGCCCTGCAGGCAAAAAAAACTGGCAACTGTGACATGAACTGACAGTTACGACTGGTTTTATTTAACAGTCAAAAAAGTTTTTTATTTTTTTATTTGCACAACTGTCACACCTAATGTGATTTGCACTAGGGTGACAAAATTTGCCCTGCAGGCAAAAAAACTGGCAACTGTGACGTGAACTGACAGTGATGACTGATTTTATTTAACAGCCAAAAAATGTATTTTTTTATTTTATTTGCACAAGTGTCACACCAAATGTGATTTGCACTAGTGTGACAATAAGCAAAAAAGCTTGAAAGCGGAGTTCCCCTTTTAAGCAGTGGTCCCCAACCAGGGTGCCTCAAGCTGTTGCAAAACACACGGACTGATATCTTTCAGCCCTTTGAATACTGTAGTAGTTAGTTGCTTGAAGGAACTTAAAGGAAATCTGTCATCAGAATCACCCGCACTAAACCTGTTACACAGGCTTGTAGTGCGGGTGATCCTGATTAAAACGCTCCTTACCTGGTTAAAAATGGTTCAGTGGTTCTTAAGATATCTTTATTTTTAGTTTTCTGTTATTCCCTGGCTTGGGACTCAGTGGGAGGTGTTATCATCTGGGACTCGGCCACACGTCATTATAGCTGGGCGGAGCTGCTGCCCGGCTCATGAATATTCATGACCTTATCCTCGCGGCCCTCCCCACCAGACCTAGAAAAAGGAGTTAGACTACGAGGATAAGGTCATGAATATTCATGAGCCGGGCGGCAGCTCCGCCCAGCTATAATGACGTGTGGCCGAGTCCCAGATGATAACACCTCCCACTGAGTCCCAAGCCAGGGAAACTAAAAATAAAGATATCTTAAGAACCACTGAACCATTTTTAACCAGGTAAGGAGCGTTTTAATCAGGATCACCCGCACTACAAGCCTGTGTAACAGGTTTAGTGCGGGTGATTCTGATGACAGATTTCCTTTAAGTTTGATTCTGGAGTACCCCTTTTAACCAGCGGTTCCCTCCCAACCAGGGTGCCTCCAGCTGTTGCAAGACACACGGACTGATATCTTTCAGCCCTAAAAAGGGCTTTTTTGGGTGCTGTCCTTAAAGCAGATGTTACACTAGTGCTTTAGGAGTAATCTGGACCCTGAATACACCACCTAGCAGCAACCTAGCTATTGCTTTCCCTATACAGCAGGAGCAGCTTCTCTGTCCCTCCACTTTCTAAGCCTGCAGCATGCTGAATGAGGGTAAAATGGCATCCGTACAAGAGGTAGGAGGGTCTGGAAGGGAGGGACTGCTGCTGATTGGCTTTAATGTGTCTGCTGACTCTGACTCACAGGGTTAAAGTTTACTGCAATGTTAAAGTATAGGGGGCGGATCGAACTTCACATATGTTCGCCCGGCGATGCGAACGCGAACATGCAAAATTCGCTGGGAACTGTTCGCCGGTGAACAATTCGCGACATCTCTAATAGGAGCCTCAAGTCAGGTCTGCAGCCAAAAGCAGCTACAAGTAACCACAGTCATAGCTTTGTCAGTCAAGTCAGTCCCTGTCATCTGTCAAGTCAGCGTGGCCTGCATTACATTGTCCAGTCGTACTACAAGTCACAGCAAGCCCTTAAGGTCTCTGAGTCCCTGGCTGAACTGTATAGACTTTACCGTCTGTCTACCCTCAGTAAAGCTAGCGTTATCCGTAACTTGGCGTCGGAGTCATTATTGCCCCCGTGCCTAGCCCAGGATCTAGCGGTATACCTTCGGGTGGTATCGAGGATACACCACACCCTGGCATCACGAATACAAAGGGTTAATGCCATCTGCCCTAAGGTAACAACATCTGCCCTCATCACACCCCGTTACCACAGAAGCTATTAAGGGACGTGCACAGGTTGACTAGAAAGGGGGCTTGAGCTCCTGCCCTTTTGATGTTCCTCCTATAAGTGCCCTGGGCAGTCTGGCATCATTATTAGTGTTGCTCGCGAATATTCGCAATGCGAATTTTATTCGCGAATATCACATATTCGCGAATTCGCGAATATTCGCGAATATTGCGCTATATATTCGTAATTACGAATATTCGTTTTTTGGGGGGTTTTTTTGTAATTTTTTTTTTTCACAGTAAACATCACAGTGATCACTCCTCTCTGCTTCCAGCTTGTGTGGTGTAAAGAAGGCTCTAATACTACTGTGTGAGACTGGCGTGCGAATTTCCGCATATGCAAATTTTTGTTTATGCTAATTTCACATATGCTAATTTCGTATATGCTAATGTTCTCATATGCAAATTTTCGCATACGTGAATTTTTCGCATATGCGAAAATAAACCGCGAATATTACGAACATGCGAATTTAGCGAATATATGACGAATATGGCCTTTGCCGCTCAACACTAATCATTATGTGGGCTTTTATATAAAGCTACATCCAAAGAATTTAGAGCGCACTCACCCGGAGTCAGTCGCCGTCCCAGAGATTCCGGCACCGGTAAACCTCGGTCCATCAGGAATATCAGAAGGAGATAGAGTGGGGGAGTTCTCAGACGCTGGCCACGGTCTGTATCATGCCCTCCGGAGCTTCGTCAAGCCACATAGTAGCCTGACGAAGAGCCGGAGGGCGTGATAGGGACCGTGGCCAGCGTCTGAGAACTCCCCTTTGTTTCTGATAGAGGAGCACCACCCACAGTCATATTGCAGTCTACCCTCATGCCATAGACTCTAAGTACTAAAAAGATATACCGGATTAGAGGACGTGTATGTGTCCGTACTACCAGATGAATATATAACTGTGTAAATATCTAGTGGTGCCGGTGATTTCACCTCTTTGTATGTGTATTTATATAAAGCTCCTGTTCCCATCATCCGTACTAACATCTCACGGACACCAATTAGATCGGCCAACACTTTATAATGAGACTATTTCCCCTCAAAGTTTCGAAACAAGTTTTTGCTCCTGTGACATAATTGTTTGCTGAGCAGCAGAATAAGGTCAGGATGGAATTATCTTCTGCCCGTGACATCTGAACCTCGGACAGTAGGAAGATAATCTGGAATCCTGTGAAATATGTCAACATAAAAGCACAGGAACCAGTCATCGGTCTTGCGGTCAGGAGAAGACGGAGCGCCAAAAGTCTTTTGTTCTCACTGACTCCGATAGGGGCAGGAGGTTAATTGGGAACCAGGCTGTAAGAGTGATTACATATGCTTGTCCATTCCATCAGTATAATGCACACGGTTGTCTCATTTTTCTTAAATATAATTTTAACGCTTTTTTTGGGCTAATCCTGTTACATGTTATACTATATAAGTGTTTGTATTAATTTTGGATGCTTCTGGTATTAAAAAAAAAAATGTTTTCATATGAACTGGCTCCACAAAGTTGAACAGATTTGTAAATAACTTCTATAAAAAAAAATATTAATCCTTCCAGTACTTATCAGCTGCTGAAGTTGAGTTGTTATTTTCTGTCTGACAATAGTGCTCTCTGCTGACACCACTGTATGTCTGAGGAACTGTCCAGAGTATCAGCAAATCCCCATAGCAAACCTATCCTGCTCTGGACCATTTCTGAGACAGACAGAGGTGTCAGGAGAGACAACTATGGTCAGACAGAAAATAACAACTCAACTTCAGCAGCTGATAAGTACTGGAAGGATTAATATCTGAAAAGCTACAGCTTGCACAACTATAACTCCCATTGTAGTTGTGCAACAGTTGGAGGCACACCGGTTGGGAAACACTGTTCTAGACTCTCAGTCAGCTTGATAGCAAGAATATGTACAAGTGAATGCTCTTCTCCTTGATGTCTGTTTTGCACACACTGTTTAGATTTTGCACAACTACAACTCCCATCATGCCAGGGGAAGCCTTTGGCTGACTGGGCATGATGAGAGTAATAGTTTTGCAACATCTAAAAAGCCACAGGTTGGGGGAACAGTGTGCTTCAAGTGTTTCCCAACCATTGTGCCTCCAGCTGTTGCACAACTCCCCGCATTACTGGGCAGCTTTTGGCTATCAGGGCATGATGGGAGTAATAGTTTTGCAACATCTGAAAAACCACAGGTTGAGGAACACTGTTCTAGACAAGTGTTTCCCAGCCAGTGTGCCTCCAGCTGTTGCACAACTACAACTACCAGCATGCTGGGAGTTGTAATTGTGCAACAGCTGGAGGCACACTGGTTGGGAAACACTGTTCTAGACTCTGAGTCAGCTTGATACCAAGGAGATGTACAAGTGAATGCTCTTCTCCTTTATATAAATGACTTAAAAGAAGTCAATAAAGCAGCATAACAACGTGTTGCTTGGACTACTGCCACCATAGCCCCCCTGCGGTTCTGATGAATTAGATACAAAGAGATCATCTATAGAAATAGTTGGAGTTCTTCTTTAAGCAGTCCTCCTAAAAAAAAAAAAAAGAGAACTCAATTAAAGCTGTAGCATGATTCCGGGCCAAGTTCAGTAAATTAGAGGGCTGAATAGCTCATGGTGGGGCATTTGTCACACGGTTTACTAATGTCCGATGTACTATTATTGCTATTATGTTTGTTTTTCTAAGGTCATCCATTGCCCTGGAATGCCGGTCAAGTTCAATGGTAAGACTCCAGCAATTAATTGCAAACACAACCCGAGCCGTGATCCCAAAAAGAATGCCTTACAAGTCCCGCTGGGGACCGTCTGAAATATTAAACATGTCCCTATTGTGATCCCAACCTAACAAGCTGGGAAATGGGCTCAGGATAGACAGAGCCGCATTGTTGCCGCACATTCACGGCCCTCAGATTACCGGTAAAAGAGATAAAGAAATAGAATGCCGGAGTCTTGTTAAGTTTTTGGCCAAGGTACAGACATTCCATAGTAAATCACGTTAGCATTGAGCCCATATTCTGGCTTATTTCTATGGGGGAATCGTACTTTTGTGAAGCGCCAAATTAAGGATTTCGTTTACATGCCGTCGTATTCATTATCCCTATTCAAGCATGCTGGGACACTTCTCTGCCTACTGGGTACGGTGATCAGATATTGGCTCGGTCAGCAGCAGAATTTACCCCAAGTGATGTGGAATCAGATGGATTTCGGTTTTATTCTGAAATGAAAAAAAATACTCACAAATATTAACAGAGTAATCCAGAATTAGGAAAACATAACTGATTTTTTTTTTTTTTTTTTAAATAGTGCCATATCTGGTTGTGAGTGGTATTACAACTTGGCTCCATTCACCTAAATGGGACTTAAAAGGGGTACTCCGCTGCTCAGTATTTGGAAGCAGCAGGAGTGAAGCCCTTTTTGGTCCCCTGCAGGTCCTATTTCATCTGCTTTCAGTCCTTGGCTGCTCCTATCTGCTGCCTGCTTCCAGGAGAAGATACTTTCTTCCAAAAATAGTGCCACATCTGTCCCCAGGTTGTGTGCGGTATTACAACTTGGCTCCATTTACTTCAATGGACTTAAGCTACAATACCCTGCACAAACTAATGCCTGATTATAAGATGGGGGTTGGAGCAGGACCTGCCTGCTCAGCCAATCTTCTGCCTGCTCTTATGACCAGCTGCTTTCTTTAAAAAATAGCGCCACATCTGTCCTGAGGTTGTAAGCTGTATTACAACTTGGCTCCATTCACCTAAATGGGACTAAACTGCAATACCATGCAAGGCTAGGAGTGGCGCTGTTTCTGGTCCCTTGCAGGTCCTGTTTCACCCTATCTTCGGCCTGCTTCCATGACAAGCTGCTTTCTTCCAAAAATAGTGCCGCATGTGTCGTCAGGTTGTGTGCAGTATTCACTTTAATGGAACTGCACTGTAATACCAGGTACAAACAAAAGACAGTGGTGGCGCTGTTACTGGTCCCCTGCCGCTTCCATTTTAACTGCTTTCGGTCCTTCACTGCTCCTGTCTTCTGCCTGTATCCAAGATGGGAGGTCAGAGAAGGAGCTGCCAGCTTAACCAATCACTGGCAGTTCCTAAAATGGACAGAGATGTCAGCAGAGAGCACTGTGCTCATGATGTCAGCAGAGAGCTCTGTGTTCCAAAAAGAAAAGAATTTCCGCTGTAGTATTCAGCAGCTAATAAGTACTGGAAGGAGTAAGATTTTTTTATGGAAGTAATTTACAAATCTGTTTAACTTTCTGGCACCAGTTGATTTAAAAAAAACAAAGTTTTTCACCGGAGTACCCCTTTAAATGTGCACTGTAATAATCAAAAACTTGTAGTATGTTGTACATCTTGACAAAACAGTAACCTTTCTAAAAAAAAATTATTTAAAATAAATGTATCTCATAGAAATCATGGCTTATAGAAAAGACCCCGGGGGTCCTATACCATCCAGAAGACAATCCTGTCCGGCTGCAGCATCATCTTTGTCCCAGCTGAAGCAGAGGCATGGACAAAGTCCAGGAAGTGAGGAAGGGACTAGCACTGCTCTATGCTCACTCCTGTCCTATCATACTGCAGCATGAAAACAGAGAGGAGGGGGTTACAGAGCAGCCTGCAGTGATTGGATGAAGAGACCCAGCACAGCACAGCAGACTAAGGGAGGAAGTGAATGCATGGCGAGTGAGGACATGGCGAGTGAGGACGCCCCTTCCTGAGCAGTGGATGTCAGAATGAGTGAGCAGCAAAACAGAGGAATGTTGCACTGAATTTGAAAAATTGTGGTGCAAACTGTATCATGTTCACATAGAATTTCACCCACATGCTGCAAAAATTAAATGAAGACCAGCGGTGTGCATTTTGCTGTAGCACATCAGTTTTGATTGCAGATGCATTTCAGGTTTGTTGGAGATTTTTCCCATTGACCTCAATAGACAGGTCAAAAACTGCAACAAATCCTCAATAAATTCATAATAATTTCCGAGCATAATGTGCAACAATAAAATGTTAATTTATTGCTCAACATTTTATTGTTGTAGATATTGTTCCAATATTATGAATAGTTGGCAGGCGATAGTGGTCTGACTATTATGCCGGGGTGGATCAAGTGCCCCTTTGTTGGTTATGACCCTTCAAATGCAATTTATTTACCAAAATCATGTATGAACTGGCTATAATGGTCAACAAAGGTCCAACAACCTTTAAAGGGGTATTTTGGTGCTTACACATTTTATCCCCTATCCAAAGGATAGGGTATAAGATGCCTGATCGTGGGAGTCCAGCCGCTGGGGACCCCCGGGATCTTGAACGCGGCACCCCGTTTGTAATCAGTCCCCGGAGCGTGTTTGCTCCGGGTCTGATTACCAGCGACCACAGGGCCGACGGCGTGTGACGTCACGCTCCCTCCCGTAGGCTTGCATTGAGGGGCGGAGCGTGACGTCACACGGGGGCGGTGGCGTGACACCATGTGGTCGCCGGTAATCAGACCCGGAGCGAACACGCTCCGGGGACTGATTACAAACGGGGTGCGGCGTGCAAGATCACGGGGGTCCCGAGCGGCGGGACTCCCGTGATCAGGCATCTTATCCCATATCCTTTTGATAGGGGATAAGATGTGTAAGCACCGGAGAACCCCTTTAAAGGGGTACTCTGCCCCTAGACATCTTATCCCCTATCCAAAGATGTCTAGGGTCAGAGTACCTCTTTAAGGAATATTCTTGTTTTTTTTCTTCTTTTGAGCCCATGATGCCAAGTTATAATCTGGTGTAATACTCTTCTATTACCTCCATTCGTCAGGGGGTGTGACGATGCCTGTGTGGTAAAAGGGCGTTGGGGTCAGGCATTGTTGGGTTGTAAGTGTACTGATGTAGTGTTAGGTCTTAGTTTGTTCTAACAGTGTTCATTTGTGGGATACTTTGGCACATAATGTGTTTATTCCGTGCACATTAGTTCCTTTTGCTTTCATTACACACCACAGCACTGTATTTGTCATTTATTGTTTTTTTTACACCTATTACACATTGCATTTTAATTTTTGATTTTTTTTTTGGGGGGGGGGGGTTAAAAGAAATAATTGTGTGCTTCTTTGACGCTTCTTATTTATATTTCACAGCTAAATATATTTTACTTTACATTGGCCCTTCTTTGTAGGAGGTTAACGTCTTTCCCAGCATTCCATGCGGAAAGAGACAATGGGGGAGATTTATCAAAATCTGTCCAGGGGAAAAGTTGCCCAGTTGCCCATAGCAACCAATCAGATCGCTTCTTTCATTTTGCAGAGGCCTTGTTAAAAATGAAAGAAGCAATCTGATTGGTTGCCATGGGCAACTGGACAACTTTTCCTCTGCACAGGTTTTTATAAATCTCCCTCAATATGTCATCAGTCACATGATCTTCAGGAGGTGTGGCTATGCTGCAGTTGGTGGGTGGATAGCGGGGTGGAAGGGATTTACTGAAGTAATACTATCTACCGTATTTTTCGCCATATAAGACGCTCCGACACATAAGACGCACCCAATTTTAAAGGGTGAAAATCTAGAAAAAAAAGATACAATGTAAAGTATAGGACAGTGATCTTCAACCTGCGGACCTCCAGATGTTGCAAAACTACAACTCCCAGCATGCCGGGAGTTGTAGTTTTGCAACATCTGTAGGTCTGCAGGTTTAAGATCACTGGTATAGGAGGTAATACTCACGTGTCCCCGCCGCTTGTCACTGCTGCCCTGGATGTTGCCCTCCATCGCTGTCGCTGCGTCCCCAGGGCGTCCCCGTCGCTCCGGAACGTCTCTGCTGCCCGGTATCCTCGCTCTCCGTCGCCGCCATCACGTCGCTACGCACGCCGCTCCTATTGGATGACGGGACGGCGTGCGCGACGACGTGATGACGACGAAGGAAAGCGCTGGCAATGCAGGGGATCCCGGCACGGAGCAGACACCGATGAGGCAGGTAAGGTCCCTGCCGGTATCCTGTAAGCTGTTCGGTTCCGAACAGCCCGACTGAGCAGCCGGGTTAATGTCACTTTTGCTTCAGATGCGGTGGTCAGTTTTGATCACTGAATCTGAAGGGTTAATACAGGGCATCACCGCGATCGGTGATGTCCTGTATTAGCCGCGGGTCCCGGCCGTTGATGGCCGCGGGGACCGCCGCGGTATTTGCTGTATAAGACGTACCAACTTTCCCCCCCCCCCCCCCCAGTTTTGGGGAAGAAAAAGTGCGTCTTATACGGCGAAAAATACGGTACCCACCCACTGAAGCATAGCCACGCCCTCTGAAGACTCGCACTACAGTATTTCCGGATGTGGGTCCTGTGTATGAAAATGGGACAAAGCGGTACAGTATTATAACTTGGCATCATGGACTCAAAGGCTGAACGGAAAAAAAATCTCATTCTCATTGGTCAATAATAACTGTGGTATCTAAGCAGTTAGACAAAAAGGCAGAGCTCCCTCTGTTACCCTTTCAGGGCCCTGCAACAAAAGCCTGGTTGCTGATGGGTTTTCAGGGTACTCAGGAGCCTAAGGAAGACTCCATCTTTGTACTGCTTTAAGCCCAGCAAGATACAATAAACTGCAATAAAGATATATCACAGTGTACTATTGAAGCAATCAAACAATTGAATGGTCAAGTCCCATGCTGGGGCTAATAAAATAAAACGTTTACTAAATTGTCCAAACCCTTTAAATGTTTTATTATGCTCCTGCATCTGGGACAACCCCAACTGTAAAATGATCATGTCATTTGCAATGCCAGAGTAGCCCTGATCTATATGTCGTATGTACCCCCAAAAATACTAGTAATTAAAAAAAACTACAGATCACCTGACAAAAAACTAGTCCCATCACAGCTGCTTCAATGGAAAAAAACAAGTGTTTCAAATGGTCTAAAGCAGTAAAATTAACCATGTAAATGCAAAAACAAGTGTCTTCATTGTGTAGAAGTAGTAAAACATCAAATAAACTATATACGGTGTGTTAAGTATAAGTAATCAACAACCCCCCCCCCCCCCCCCCTAACCCCCTTTGGACTTTTCGAAATTTTGTCATGATATAACTTTAGATTTATTTAATTGGGATTTTATGTAACAGGCCCAAAATAGTCCTTTATTTGGAAGCAGAGGGAATATCACATGGATTTCAAAATTATTTATAAATATAATAATACCTGTAGCCTAAGACCTGAAAGATGAAATAAATGGATTGAAAATATCGTGATTAGAGATGAGCGAATCGAATCTGAAGAATACGAATTCCTTACGAATGCGCAAATCGCCTTATTTAACTCCATTTAGTGCGGTCCAGGCTCCAGGGCGTCTAAAATGGCGGATCCACATGTGAGGACATGGGGCAAAGAATCCTGGGAAGGTGGGAACAAGGGTCGGCGGGATGACCCTGAATCACATGCAGGATGCAGCCTATCAGAAAGACAGCCACCCCTGTGATGTCACAGCCCTATATAATCGACAGCCATCTTGCTGTCAGTCACATTAACGTCCTATTGCAGAGAGCGAGGGACAGAGAGCAGTGTGTGTTGCACAGAAAAGCTTTTTACAGCAGCGATTCACCTCAAACCCAAATCCAGCCTAGAAGCACTGATAGGGAACGGAGTGCAATTTTGGGTGTAGTACACAATGACTGTGTGCTGCAGCACTGGTGTGTACAACAACTGAAAAGCCAGTAAGGGTGAGCAGAGCACTAAAAGAGAATTGTCCTATATTAAGTGTAATCTGTACGTACATCTAAGTGGTGTACCATTTTGTTTGTGTTAAAATCTTAAGGGCTTAGATACTATGAAAGGCCAGCCAAAAGTACACACCTGTTGGTGTTGTAGATAAATACTGTTTTAAGTGTACTGGAGCACATTGTCCTCCCCACATAAGTGCATACCACCCTCGTACATCTAAGTGGTGTACCATTATGTTCCTGTTAAAGTCTTAAGGGCCTAGATACTGTCATGGGCCAGCCAAAAGTACACACCTGCTGGTGTTGTAAACAAATACTGTTTTAAGGGTACTGTAGCGCATTGTACTCCCCTAATAAATGCATACAACATATATACATCTAAGTGGTGTATCATTTTGTTCTTGTTAAAGTCTTAAGGGCCTAGATACTGTCATAGGCCAGCCAAAAATACACACCTGCTGGTGTTGTAAACAAATACTGTTTTAAGGGTACTGTAGCCCATTGTACTCCCCTAATAAATGCATACAACATACATACATCTAAGTGGTGTATCATTTTGTTCCTGTTAAAGTCTTAAGGGCCTAGATACTGTGAAAGGCCAGCCAAAAGAACACACCTGCTGGTGTTGTAGACAAATACTGTTTTAAGCGTAGTGGAGCGTATTGTACTCCCCTCATATAAGCACTAAGTATATCAGGCAGAGAAGTGCCAGGAAGTGCACAGAGGAGTGGCAGAGGCCTAAATTCATCAGGAAGAGGTCGCAGCAGACTAGGGGCAAGTGGCAGCAGGAGTCGCAGCAAAAGGCCTAAGCTCGCAGTATCAGCTAGCGGTCGTGTCTCGACCAGCAACCCATCTGCCGTCATGGATTGGTTAAAACGGTCATCCACTTCATCACAAGTGACATCTGACACCCCCAGTCAACAGTCGATGGATTCTTCAGACAAAACCCTCAGTTGGCATGGCCCGGGAGCAGTCCCTGCCCTCCCATTGCCTCTGTCTTATGCTGTTCCCTCCCCCACAGAAGTATCTTATGCTGTGGGTTCAGCTCCACTATTTAGTGAGGATGATCTACTAGAGGACAGTCAGCAGCTACTGCCCAGCCAAGAAGTGGAGGAGACATCGGCTGCTTCCTCCTCTCTGCAGGCAAGTAGTGATGAGGAGAGTGGAGTTGGAGGTGGTATTGTGAGCATTCAGGGTCCTGAAGCAGACACTGTTGATGAACCTGAGGAGGACATCAGTGATGTGCAGACACAACTCGATGATGATGAAGCCAATCGCACTTGGGAGCAGGGTGCAGAAGGGGCTTCATCATCATCAGGAGAAGAGGGCTGCAGGTTGCCTGTGAGGCATAAGCTGAGCCAGCAAGGTGGCAGAAGTGGAAAGTCTGGACCAAACGTGCCCAGGGTAGACCACCTGCTTCGCGGCAGCCTACCTTCCCAGGAAGTAGTGGAACAGTGGTTCCTGGAGTTGGCGGCAGTAGCAGTCAATCAGTGCAGACTGTTGGTGGGAAAATCAGCTACTCTGCGGTGTGGCAGTTTTTCATCAAGCATCCGGAGGAAGTAAACCTGGCCACATGCAAGATGTGTCGGCAGAAGGTGAAGCGTGGCCAATGTCCCAATGTTGGCACCACGGCCCTGCGTCAACATATGCAGCATCACCATAAAGCGGCCTTGGAGAACTGTGGCTCCAGTACGGTGGTTAAGCCTGCTGCATCACCCAGTGGCATGTTGCTCCCTGTTTCAGCCAGCCAAGGCTCCACCACCTCAGCCGAAGGGAGTTGTGTGTCATACCCATCTTCTTTCGCTCTAGATGCTCCTGCTCATCCTACTTCGAGTCAGTCATTCTGCCAGCAATCCATAGATGAAGCCATGTCCAAGAGACAACAGTATGCGCCCACTCATCCAATGCAGAAGCTGAATGTGCTCCTGTCTAAGTTGCTGGTGCTGCAGTCCCTCCCTTTTCAAGTGGTGGACTCTGCAGCTTTAAGAGAACTGATTACTTGTGCTGAACCGAGGTGGAGAGTGCCAAGCCGTTATTTCTTTGCGAAGAAGGCAGTACCAATTTCCAATTTTGTGGAACAGAATGTGGGCCAGTCCTTGAGCCTGTTGGTGTGTAGCAAAGGGCACGGCAGCGCTGACGTTTGTAGCTGTAACTATGGTACTACGGTCAGGGACAATACATGTCCTTTACATCCCACTGGGTGAATGTGGTTCCTGCACAGCCACAACCCCAACTTGGACAGGTCACGCCGCTTCAGCCTCCATGCTCTCAGGCCTTTAGCCCTGTGACAGTGTGTGACTCCTTCTCCTCATCCTCCACCGTGTCCTCAGCCTCCACTGCACGGACAAGTCTCAGTGCCCATCCAACATACCATGTGTGCAGGGCACGGCGGTGTCACGCTGTACTTCACATGATTTGCCTTGGCAAATGGAGTCACACAGGGGAAGAACTGCTAAAAGTCATTCATGAAAACGAATCATGGATTACTCCACGAACACTGAAAATGGGAACCATGGTGACCGACAACGGGAAGAACATCTTGTCTGCGCTGCGACAAGGAAGCCTGAGGCATGCGCCTTGCATGGCACACTTACTCAATCAGCTTGACAAGCAGTTCCTGAAGTGTTCCCCCCATCTGCAAGACATCCTAACAATGGGAAGGAAACTTTGCATGCACTTCAGCCACTCGTACACCGCAAAGCACACCCTCCTTGAGCTGCAGCGTCAGAACGGTATCCCCCAATATAGTCTGATTGTGAAGTTTCCACACGTTGGAATTCTACCTTCCATATGTTGGACAGACTATACGAACAGAGAAAAGCCATCACCGATTTCTTGATGATCCAAGCGGATAGGGGGACTCCCCTGTGTAACGTCAATCTCAACCAGTGGCAGCTCATACGTGACACCTGCCATTTGCTCAGGCCATTTGGGGAAGCCACATTATTAGTCAGTTGCCAGGTTAACGGGATGAACAACATCATTCCATTGCTTCATTTACTACAACATGTGTTGGAAACGATGGCTGGTCAGAGCACTGGAGACATGGTGCCTACATCTCATGGCCACATGAGCCCTGTAGTGGCTGAACCCGAGGAGGGGGAGGGGCACAGTGGAGCACAGTTTAGTTTTTGCGAGATGTGCGGTTTTTCTAGTCATCTGACAGGAGAGGAGGAGCAGGAGCAGCCAGAGGAGCTGGAGGGTTATAAGGAAGGCGAAACAGAGGACCCAGATACACCATGGCAGAATGCAGTGGAGATGGAGGCAGGGAGTCCCTCCCAGTCACTTGCACAAATGGCAAGATGCATGCTGAGTTGCTTGCGTAGTGACCGCCGAATTGTCACCATTCAGCAGTGGGATGACTTCTGGATCTCCACCTTATTAGACCCTCGCTACCGTCCCAGAATGGGGGCCTTTTTAACACCCACTGAGAGGGAGGACAAAGTGACCTACTACAGAGACATCCTATGCAGTCAGTTGCCCGATGCCTATCTGCACCATCGTCCATCCTCTCGCAGGTCTGACTCGGGGGACCCTCTGCACTCACCTTCCACTACCATGGCTGCTGGGAAGGGGTGGGGTGGCAGGAGCAGTACCAGCTCCATTAGCAGCAGCCTGAGTCTACAGTCGCTAATGAGTAGCTTTCTTCACCCTCATAGTGAAGCAACTCATCAGCAGCAGGTAGACATGGAGCAGGACCTGAACCAGAAGGTGATGGCATACCTTGACATGACCATGCTAAACACCTTGAAGATCCGCTGGACTTCTGGGCAGCCAAGCTTGATTTGTGGCCGCAACTAGCAGAGTTTTTCCTGGAAAAGCTGTCCTGCCCCGCCAGTAGTGTGCCATCAGAGCGGGTGTTTAGTGCGGCGGGGGCCATAGTCACCCCAAGGAGAACTCGTCTGTCCACCAAAAATGTGGAGAGACTGACCTTTGTGTAGATGAATCAGGGATGGATCAGCCAGGATTTCCATCCATCAATGCCTGATGCATCAGAGTAGATTGACCATGCTGCTACACCAACACTTCCCAATTATGGATAGTGCAAAACATATTTAAGGTGCTGCTCCCCAGTTACAGACATCCCTCAGACCACAAGTAAGTATTGAGGATATGCATTAGCTAAAACTTAACTTGTCTTAGGATAAAATGTATGGACCCACAATTTTTTTGAAATCAAACAAAGGGAAAGGTGTGCAAAAACACCATGTGCCACCTACATCACCAAGTACTGATGTGATGCAAAGACCTCTAAAAGGTGGAAGGGAACAACGTATGGTCTATTGTAAGGCTTCTTTCACACTACAAAATCCTCAGTTTTTAAATATCCGTAGGAAGATCCGTGTGAAAATCAGCTGAAAACGGCAGTAACAAAATCGTATACGTCAGTCAGAAAATCCCATTATAGTCTATGGGATTTTCTAATATCCGTATTAATCCGTTATAGTCCGCTATTGATAACAGACGTTAGTTTGTTACGGAAGATAGTTACGGAAGAAATAGTTCATGAACAGTTTTTTATCAGTAACTATCTTCCGTAACAAACTAACGTCCGTTATCAATAAACGGACTAGAACGGATTAATACGGATATTAGAAATGTATGTAATGGGATTTTCTAACGGACGTATAGGATTTTGTTACTGCCGTTTTCAGCTGATTTTCACACGGATCTTCCTACGGATGTTTAAAAACTGAGGATTTTGTAGTATGAAAGCAGCCTAACTGGAGGAAGTAGAAACTTTCCCTGCTCTCTCTCTCGCATTATTAATTCCCTTCTTGGAGAGTGTTACTCACCCTAAAAAGTACGGCCCACACAGGAACCTCTCCCTATTTCTCCCCACAAACACTCGATTTCACAGGGTTTTTAGGTGGAAATAAAGACAGTTTCCTGTGTGGGGCCGCCTTTTTTAGGGCGAGTAACACTTGCTAAGAAGGGCCTTACAGGTGCAGTTTTTACCCCCACCGGTTACAATGAACCATACGTTGTTCCCTTCCACCTTTTAGAGGTCAATGCATCACATCAGTACTTGGTGGTGTAGGTGGCACATGGTGTTGTTTGCACACCTTTCCTTTTGTTTGATTTCTAAAAAAATATTGAGTACATATATTTTATCCTAAGAATATTATTAAAAGTTAAGTTTTATGTAATGCATATTCTCAATACGTACTTTTTCCACACTAACACTTTTACAAAATAGATGATTTCTTCTGCCTACCTGTCTCAGCTACCATTCTGATCCTGCCACCCACCTGAAGCCAAGTTCTCCTTTTTTCACCCACATTCGTCACCGGGTATGGTATATCCACCCACCGCCCCACTCTGTCACCGGGTCACTTTCAGGACTCCTGATGCTGCTGATGCCACCTCCAGGCTTTCTCATTCTGCCACCATATGTTCTCCGCATGCTGCTGCCAGCTCCAGGCTGTCTCAGACTGTTGAGACACAATTAGCTCCTAGCAGGCTATAACTACCCCTCCCCCTTATTACAATAATTAATTAAATAATAACTGACACAACAACAATTCAACTTTTTTATGTGTGGGGATCGGCCACAGCTTTATTTCTAAAATGACTTATATAAATAACAATTTAACTGTAACAAAGACACCGATTGGCTTCTTGCCAACCCGAGAGGTGCTGCCACACTGTCCTGTGTGGAGGTCTACCCCGGGTTGACCCCGCTTTCACCGTCTTCTTACCGCCAAGCTGTGACTTACAATAAACAGAGATACAAAAAAGGGAGGGAGGGCAAAACTCCGGATCCTGGGCAGATTTAGGGGGGAAATGAGGCACCACAGCTATAAATACCCAGGGGAGGGCCCCTGAAAGCCCGGGAAACTATTAAACCCCTAATTGGTGCACTCCTTCCCCCCCCCCCCCCCACCCATGGGACATACCACTATAGTTACCAACAAGTTTTTACAGGCGGGGGAGGGGGCTAAAAACCTTGCCTGTATATTTCTTAACCCCTTAACTGCTCACCAGTCAGGGGGCAAGCTAGTTATGCACAGCTTGCCCCTCCAGACTGTTGAGACCCAATTAGCTCCAAGCAGGCTATAACTACCCCTCCCCCTTATTACAATAATTAATTAAATAATAACCGACACAACAACAATTCAACTTTTTTATGGGTGGGGATCGGCCACAGCTTTATTTATAAAATGAATTATATAAATAACAATTTAACTGTAACAAAGACACCGATTGGCTTCTTGCCAACCCGAGAGGTGCTGCCACACTGTTACGCCGAGCGCTCCGGGTCCCCGCTCCTCCCCGGAGCGCTCGCTACACTCTCCTCACTGCAGCGCTCCGGTCAGGTCCACTGACCCGGGGCGCTGCGATACCGCCTCCAGCCGGGATGCGATTCGCGATGCGGGTAGCGCCCGCTCGCGATGCGCACCCCGGCTCCCGTACCTGACTCGCTCTCCGTCGGTCCTGTCCCGGCGCGCGCGGCCCCGCTCCCTAGGGCGCGCGCGCGCCGGGTCTTTGCGATTTAAAGGGCCACTGCGCCGCTGATTGGCGCAGTGGTTCCAATTAGTCTCATCACCTGTGCACTTCCCTATATCACCTCACTTCCCCTGCACTTCCTTGCCGGATCTTGTTGCCATCGTGCCAGTGAAAGCGTTTCCTTGTGTGTTCCTAGCCTGTGTTCCAGACCTCCTGCCGTTGCCCCTGACTACGATCCTTGCTGCCTGCCCCGACCTTCTGCTACGTCCGACCTTGCTTCTGTCTACTCCCTTGTACCGCGCCTATCTTCAGCAGCCAGAGAGGTTGAGCCGTTGCTAGTGGATACGACCTGGTCACTACCGCCGCAGCAAGACCATCCCGCTTTGCGGCGGGCTCTGGTGAAAACCAGTAGTGACTTAGAACCGATCCACTAGCACGGTCCACGCCAATCCCTCTCTGGCACAGAGGATCCACTACCTGCCAGCCGGCATCGTGACACACACTGTCCTGTGTGGAGGTCTACCCCGGGTTGACCCCGCTTTCACCGTCTTCTTACCGCCACGGAGGAGACCAGTTAGCCCTACACTGGGCTCCGACCCCCACCCAAGAGATACTGGATAGCCAACACCTGGGGCCACCTCAGCCCCCCGGACACACCCAACACATTTCCTCTCCAGGAAATCCGCTCAACACATTTCCTCTCCAGGAAATCCGCTCAACACATTTCCTCTCCTGGAAATCCGCCCAACACATTTCCTCTCCAGGAAATCCGCCCAACACATTTCCTCTCCAGGAAAACCGAGGTACCTGCCGCCAGGACCCATTACTTATATGAATTTGTATTCATTCATTTTATTTATTCTTCTTTTTTTTTTTTTTTTTTAATAACTCTTGTGCGAACACATCTCTCAGACTCGCCCATACACCGAAGAGAGCCGCAGCACTCGCACGACCTTGCGGAAAACCGCTCGCAAAACATAACACATATGGGAAACATCAAACTGGGCGAAAAGAGCAACGCAACATGCAGATCGCCAGCGCCCCACGCGCTGCGCTACCCTCTCCGGAAGCCAAGCCATCTCCGCCGGCCCCGATACAAAAGAGGGCAAATCTCAAACTCACAATACCCCATCCTATCAAAGAAAAGCAAAACCCAAAACCGACAAAAAACTCGAAACTGAATAATCGGGGGCGGGGAGCAAAAAAGAAAAAAGGGGGGGGGCGCCCCACAGCTGCCCCGTGAAGCAATAGGAGGACAACCCGAAAAAACAGTCATTCGCTGACCCCCATGCAGCACAAGCTGCGCTACCTGGATTGCCGAAGCAGTCTCAGACAAAAAAGGGGGCCTTTAACTTTTAATTTTTCATTTATTTATTTATTTTTTATTTTTATATATTTTTTTTTATTCTTTACTGTTTCGCGAATTGCACAAAATAGGCACCCAAAAAACAGACACCCCAGTCCCAGATGAGGAGAAAGGAAGTGCCCCATCCACATAGCCCCGAAAAAAGCCAACGCAAACCTCGGATGAGCAAAACGACGCAAAAGCAACAACCAAAAATCCGACCCGCAGCTGCCACCAAGTGACCCAAAACTGATAAGAAAAACCGGTCGCCGACAGCAAGGCCACCCAATCGCAGTCCCAGCCCCTAGGTACACACCAACATCCCACCAACCGCAAAGTAGAAAAGAAAAAATTACCCCCCGCCATGCGCCAACCGCACCCCACTGGGTCACAGCACAGTGGGAAAGCCACCCACCTGTTTTCTCCTTTTTTTTTTTTTTTTGAATAGAAGGTGATTCACATGAACAGGTGAAGATACCCGGCGTCATGTACTAAGAATGTTATTTGGATGCACAGAGAACACAACCCAAATCTCGAACCTCCTTGGAGAGGTGACACAGCAGTTAACTTCCGTCATCACATCCTATGAAAACGAAATAGGAATAAACATCAGAGCCCGGAAGGTTACTACAAAGGGCATTCCAGGTACAAAAAACAAATCCCATAACCTCCACACCACCAACCACTCGCAAATGCCTTACCGTGAGTGTGACCAAGTCGCAGGAGCCACCAAAGCGGACCAAGAAATACACACCACACTCCACGATGACCCACGGGCCAGCCACACAGGCAAACCTTCCGACTCCGCCCGAGGGAGCAACCTCCGGAACCACTGCCAGAGAAAAACGGGGACAAAGCGCCAACACCCAATACCGACCCCAGGGAGCACAGCCCCAAAATAAATCGTAACTCCAAACAGCGAAGCACTAGGCGCAACAAGCCGAACACAGGAAGAAATCCGCAAGAGTAATATCAGTGACAACTCCCCGAATGTCAGACCAACAACACGCCACGATCACTCAAAGCACCCCAGAAAATAAGAAAAGTAACACCAAATTAGAGCGCTACCAAGCGCAGGGGCCAAGCCAACCCACACAGTATCGTTACATGTCCAGAACATGAGCTGCCGAAGCAAGCACCCAAAGTCCCACAACCAATACCAAGGCAAAAGCACAAACAAAACCCAAGCATGGCAGAAACCCACTGACTACCAAGACCCAGGGCTAAACCACCCAGCAGCACCATTGGGAAACCAAACCACACCAACAACCAACCAAACCGGCCACATCTGGAAACAGAGCGAGCTTCCAGTGAGCTGCAACGGGGGACAGAAAGCAGGCCTGTCCACTGCACGACACATGAAAAACCCCAACCAGCCGAAACGTCAGCCCTTAGCGCACCCGGGGCACATACGCGGGGGCACAGATACCACACACCCTCGGCGGCCAGAGACAACCTGGAGGAAAAAACTCCGCCCGGAACCATAATCCACGTGGAACAATCAGGAAACCAGCAAGGACCGTAACCAGGGCACCTAGCGAGCCCCGAAGAAATCAAAACAGAGAAAACGCAATCACACCCCGACCACAGGAAAGCAGCAGACCAACGCCAACGCGGCATGCGGAACCCATGCTAATCTACTCAGTATTGTCCCAATTTTAACATATGTGCTGCCGAAGCGAGCACCAAATATGGAACGCTTCACAATTTGCGTGTCAGCCTTGCAACCACAAACCACACCCCCACAAGCGCAGAGCACAGGAGAATCACCCTCCGGAATACCACCCCGAACAGAAGAACTCACAAGGCAAGGCAAACAGAGACTCATGCGAACCTACCCCCGGAGACTCAAGCGACCACCGAACACATCAGCTAAAGCACCCAAAACGACATACAGAAGTCCCATGCCTACCAGAGATTGGGAAAATACGGAGAGATAAACCAAACAAAGGGGGAGAAAACCAAAAGAAACAAAACCGTAACTGGGCGGCACCCACCGAATCAGGATAAGGAACAAGCCTCAGGAGCCAAGTCCGCCAAACCCCGGCCACCCAGAGCGTAAGGCCAAAAGAGCACTCACCCAAGCGCGCACCGCAGAAAATGATACCCTACCAAAGCACCCTGCCAAGAAGAGACGTACCCAACTACCAACCAGAGACCAAACTCAACATACACACAGAAACAAAAGGACGAACAATGCACAGAACGCAGCCATAAGCACACTAACCGGGGAAGGGGCCAAGCCCCGCATCAGAACACTCACCAATTCCAGAAGATGGAGAAGCCAACAGCTGGAAGAACCACTTCACCACATCCGCAGGCGTGGGACAAGGCACGCCGGAGACCGCCGGGTCGCGGGCATTCCTCCACCACACTCGCTACCCCTCCACGGGGGACATTGGAGAGGCAGGAGGAAGAAGGACAGCAGCGGCAGCAGCGGGGGGGGGGGGGTTGGGAACACGGGGCGGAGAGGTAATGGGGGGGCAGGCACAGTGGGCAGGGGGGTAAGGGGAGAGGTGCCAGCGTGGGCGGGTGAGAAGCTGGGTAAATGAGAGGGGACGATCTGAGAGCTCAAATAGTTTGCGCCGTAACCCGAAAGAGCCCGCAGTACCCTTGCCATTTTCTCGTTTTTTATTTTTTTTATTTTTTATTTTTTGTTAACGCCGTTTATTAATACATACGGTAGAAGAATTGATCGAATAAGCTAAACAGAAATGTCATATGTGTATTAAATTACCAATATTATTCATTATGTATTTCACGTGTATAATGAAATTTAATATTTAATTATTTGTTTTAATTAAAAATATTTTATTCGATTTATTCATTTATTTATATTTGCGTGCACGCCATAGACGGAACACTTCAAACGACGACATATTGTTATACCCCAGGCATGCACACATGCGGAGATACCACATACGTGCATGTCTGCAACGCACATAATTTTATTTATTTATTTATTTTTTTAGTTATACATGTATATACATACATACACATATACACACTTATTTATTTATTTATTTATTTATTTATATATATATGTTTTATTTTATTTTTATTTTTATTTTTTTTATTTATATATATATATATATATATATATATATATATATATATATATATATATATTTATTTCTATTTATTTATGTATATATATTTTTTTTTTTGGATGGGGAAAAGGGGGGAAACCAAACTTTTATTATTGAAGGGTTAAATGACCCTTACCGAGTTTTTTTATTTATTATTGTTTGATTTATTTATTTATTTATTATTATTCTTTTTTATATATATTTTATTTTAATTTTTTTATTTATTTATTTATTTATTTTATATATATATATATATATATATATTTTTTTTTTCTTCTATTTATTTATATATATATTTTGTTGCTGTATATATATATATATATATATATATATATATATATTTGGATGGGGAAAAGGGGGGAAACCAAACTTTTATTATTGAAGGGTTAAATGACCTTTATCGACTTTTTTTTTTTTTTTTTTGCAATGTTATAGCTCCATAGGAGCTATAACACTGCACACACTGCTCCTAACACTGATCACTTGCCATATGTTAACATGGCAATGATCGGTGCCATCAACGATTGATTGCTCAAGCCTGAATTTCAGGCTTGGAGCAATCAATCAATGAGCGGACGCACAGGAGGCAGGTAAGTGACCCTCCTGCTGCGTCCCAGCTGATCGGGACAACGCGATTAGATCGCGATTGTCCCGGTCAGCCCGACTGAGCAGCCGGGATGATTGAAAGTACACCTTCAGACGCGGCGATGAACTTAGATCGCCGAGTCTAAAGATGTAATGCCGGACATCTGCCCGATCGGCAATGTCCGGCAGTAGCATGGGTCCTGGTTGCTAAGAGCATCCGGGACCCACGGATATAATGCGCGCTCACCTTGTGAGCGCGCATTATATCCGAAGGAGCGCAAATGGATGTTAATAAGCGTCCATTTGCGCATAAGGAGTTAAAACAGCAGCAGACCCCCAGGGGCCGCTGCCTCCAGAGCCAGGGGGGGAACAGGGGGGGGGGGAAGAGACGAAGGGGAACAGGGGGGGGGGGAGGAGGGGACCGCAAAGAGGAAAAAGAAACGGAGGGGACAAGGAGGGGGACAAGGACAAGGAAAACAGCAGAGCACGCCCTGAGGGAGGGATACAGGCACAGGCAGGGTAGAGGGCTTTGGCCACGGGCAGGGAAGGGGCAAAAGGAACGGGCGGGACAGGGTTCACAGGGGCCATAGTGGGAAAGGAGAGCGGGACTGTGAGAGGTCCACCAGCCTCCCGAACCCGCCTCGGGTGCACAAAGGGGAGGCCAGCTCAGCCACAAGGGAGCATGCCAGCCCTCACCCTCCTGCTCCATCCAGGCCACAAATAAAAGGAAGACACATACCAACCAGCAGTCAAAACTCCGGGTCCTGGGCACATTGAGGGGGGAAGTGAGGCACCACAGCTATAAATACCCAGGGGAGGGCCCCTGAAAGCCCGGGAAACTATTAAACCCCTGATTGGTGCACTCCTTCCCCCTCACCCATGAGACATACCACTATAGTTACCAACAAGTTTTTACAGGCGGGGGAGGGGGCTAAAAACCTTGCCTGTATATTTCTTAACCCCTTAACTGCTCACCAGTCAGGGGGCAAGCTAGTTATGCACAGCTTGCCCCTCCATTCTGCAACTATATGGTCTCCTCATGCTGCCGCCACCTCCACACTGTGTCATTCAACCACTATATGGCCTCTTCATGCTGCCACTACCCCCATGCTGTGTCATTCAGCCACTATTGGCCTCCTCATGCTGCCACCACCTCCATGCTGTGTCATTCAGCCACTATTGGCCTCCTCATGCTGCCGCCAACTCCAGTCTGTGCCATTCAGCCACTTTATAAATGAAGCACGAAGAAACAGAGGTCCGCAACTGCCGTATATGACACCAGTATCCCTAGTACGTACTCTTGCAACAACAGCAGGTTCACACTTGCGGTACCACCATATAAGCTATCTTCCCATGCTACAACCTCTTAGGAATAGGAGTACAGTTCATAAAACGATACTGAAAGAAGAACAGAGGGAGCACTCACGGTTTGGGAGGAATGCTGGTGGTGTCTTTATTCTTAGATGGTGCGGTGCATACACTTCATAGAGTACAAACAGGTTAACAGCTGCTTTCGCACTGACTAAGTAGTGCTTCGTCAGACCCCAATTGTGAGGCCCTATGGTCTCGTCAGGCTGTTGCCACCTCCAGGCTGGGTTATTCAGCCATTATATGGTCTCCTCTTACTTCCACCACCTCCACGCTGTGTCATTCAACCACTATATGGTCTCCTCATGCTGACGCCACCTCCACGCTGTCTCATTCAGGCACTATATGGTCTCCTCATGATACTGCCAACTCCAGGCTGTGTCATTCAGGCACTATATGGTCTCCTCATGCTGCCACCAACTCCAGGCTGTGTCATTCAGCCACAATATGGTCCTCTCTTACGTCGCCAACTTCAGGCTGTGTCATTCAGCCACTATATGATCTGCTCTTGCTGCTGCCAACTCCACGCTGTGTCATTCAGGCACTATATGGTCTCCTCATGCTTCCTCCACCTCCAGACTGTGTAATTCAACCACTATATTATCTCTTCATGCTTCCACCACCTCCAGGCCGTGTCATTGTACCAACATGTGGTCTCCTTATGCTGCTGGCACATTAAATAAAAACTTTTTAGGTTCATCTATTTGAAATCTTCCATTAAAATGTTAAAAAATATCTTTAATCTTTTCAATTGTGAGGCCCTATGGTCTCAAGAGGATGTTGCCACCTCCAGACAGGGTCATTCAGCCACTATATGGTCTCCTCATGCTTCCACCACCTCCAGGCTGTGTCGCTGTACCGCCATGTGGTCTCTTCATGCTGCTGGCACATTAAATAAAACTTTTTAGGTTCATCCATTTGAAATCTTCAATGTAAATGCTAAAAAAATATATTTAATCTTTTCAATTGTGAAGTTTTATCGTCTCGCCAGGCGGTTGCCACCTCCAGGCTTGGATATTCAGCCACTATATGGTCTCCTCCTGCTGCCGCCACCTCCAGGCTATGTCACTGTACCGCCATGTGGTCTCCTTATGCTGCTGGCACATTAAATAAAAACTTTTTAGGTTCATCCATTTGAAATCTTCCATTTAAATGTTAAAAAATATCTTTAATCTTTTCAATTGTGAGGCCCTATGGTTTCGCCACCTTCACACTGAGTCATTCAGCCACTATATGGTCACCTCATACTGAGGCCACTTCCAGGCTCTGTCATTGTGCCGCTCTGCGACAGTGATTATAGTAGAGATGCCTCTAATCTGCATGTCATACTAAATAACAGTATTATTTCACTAACCCAGCACACACCCTATGCGTGTTACAGCAAGGCAAAGTGTTCTACGCCCCTATTGAGGCTCTTTGTAGGCCATAAATAGCCATTTTTAATACAGATTTGCAGCAAATTAATTTGGACTCAATCGAGTTTTTTCGGAAAATTTGGCGCATCTCTAATCGTGATTGCCTATTTTCTACCTACATCGTTTATAAATATAAATCTGAAAAGTGCTTAGTGCATATGAATTCACCCCCTTTAAATATCTGGTGTTACCAATTGCATTCACAAGTCACATTTGCAAGTTAGTAAATAGGATCCACCTGTCTGAAATGTATTCTTAGTACTAAAACACCTGTTCTTGGAAGGCCTCAGAGTTTGCAAGTGAGCATTACTGAACAAACAGCAACATGAAGACCAAGGAGCTCACCAAACAGGTCAGGGATAAAGTCATGGAGAAGTACAAGGCAAGGTAAAGTTATAGAAACAATATCCCATGCAAAAGTCAACAGCTGAGGTTGGAGAGTCTGTCCACAGGACAACTATTAGTCGTGTACTCCACAAATAAATGTTCATGGAACAGTAGCCAGAAGAAAGCCATTGTAAAAGTTTACCACAAGGAATGCTGTTTGGAGTTTGCCATTAACTATGAGGGAGACACAACAAACACATGGAAGAAGGTGTTCTGGTCAGATGAGACCAAAATAATTTTACTCTTTGTCCTCTTGCTCTATGCCCGGTTAAGTTAAAGGGGTATTCCAGGATTTTTTGTATTTGGCTATGCTACAGAGGCTGTAAAATTAGTATAGTTCATCATATAGTGTCTTTAACTACATGTGATTGATGGTCTCGCAATTCTTATGTGATCTTTGCCCCGATGTTTATTTTTAGCAGAATACAAAATAAGTGTTGTCTCTGGTTTTTCAAGGTTGCAATGCTGGTGTTGAAAGGTAGCATGTCTGTGCTTCAATAGGTGGAACAACCTCTGTGTGAAAGGTATATCATTCTCCACAAGGCTGCAGGGAATTGTCCCAGGTGTGCTTCAATGGGTGGGGTGACTGATGGGTAGGAGGGAGAAAAGTGACATCACACTTACAAACAAGGGATCCTGGGACTTGTAATTGGAGGGAGGGAATTCCAACAGGAAATAGAACTTTCACAAAAACAAAACAGCATTATGGTGGACTCACAACACAGCCATTTAGCCCCAAGACAAGCGCAGATCCTTCCTAAGCATGTCCATTACTGTCTAGAAGTTAAGTACTAAAATCCCCTTATGGTGGCTAACCCCTGTAACGATAAACCCACTTACTTGGCAAAAAGTTGCACATTTTTGCACAAACCAGGGGTTTGTAGCTCTATAGATGACAGTTCTTGTTAGTCTGGCAGTGATGGTAGCCATATTAGCTGTGACCATGCTTTTCCAGATCCTAGCATAACGGTAACCAGACAGAAAAAGACAATGCAGTGACTTGTATTTAGGATTTTTTTTTTTGAGTGTTTATTTTACTATTTAGCTTTGTTTCTTAAGAAATGAAATGGATTGAAGACATGAGAGCAGCAAAGAATCCCACTTATACACACATAGGCCCTCATTTACTATTGCAAACCCGACATGTCTTGTCGGGTTGTGCGCCAGAAATTCTGTCTGCACCAGAATTTGTGGCAGAATTGAGAAAAACGCGACTAACTCTCCATTTTACTGAGAAAACCCTTAAAAAAGGATCGTTGCCGTCTGGGAAAGGGGCATGGCCACCAAAAATGGGTGTGTTCGTGACATTTTCACAAAGACCTAACATGATTTCCACAGAAAATGTAGTGGATTTGAGCTGAGGAAAACCTGACAGATCAGGGCATGTGTAAAAAACAGCAAAATGTAGGGAAAAGTGCAAAATGTAGGGAAAAAATTTGTAGGGAATTAAAACCCACAAAGAAAACTACACTCCATTCTTACTAAATCAGGGCCATAATGTTGAGACATAGAGGATGGGATTGACTAACCAACAACCCCATGATAGTAAATAGTCTGCAGAGTCACATGCTGCAGCTTGTGACCTAGAACTAAATCATTGGACATGCTGAAATACAGAGCGTCTACTGTCTGCGCTCCACAGAGGAGCCATTGAGCCGACTCACATGAACCACACAGAGCCGGCTTCCACCAGAAGTTTGTAGTAGAAGCAATTGCCCCATTTTAATTTCTTCATATTTATTTTTTAACATTTAAGATGTGCACATGATAAGATACCCGCGCCGGCTGCAGTCACAGACCATCATTTGACTAACCTTGTGCCAGAGTAATGATTTTATGCGTTTGTTGACTTATTCCACAAATAAGTCAAAACCAACACCGGATGGAAACAGCAAATTGAAAAATTATAACAAATGGTACAAAGTAGAACAGTACAAAAAGGTAATGTCATACTACAGCAGGCTGCCGATTTACAGGAGACACAATACAAGCCCTTTAGTCATCCTTTGACATTGCTATTATGGTGGCCATTATGGTGGATTCATACACAGCAGATATTGTTATAGAAATGTCCCATTCATCTGCAGTAATCCTTTAAAATGTCTGCAACATCACTGTCAATGGTGACTCCAAGGCCCCATTCCTGGCCAAACTTAAAACTATTACCGTATATACTCGAGTATAAGCCGACCCGGATATAAGCCGAGGCCCCTAATTTTACCCCAAAAACCCAGGAAAAGTTATTGACTCAACTATAAGCCTAGGGTGGGAAATACATCATCCCCCATGTAATCATCCAGACCCCCGTCATCCTCCAGACCCCCATCATCATCCCCCCTTCATCATCAACCCCTGTCAATCCCTTCATCAGTGGCCTTCAACCTGCGGACCTCCAGATGTAGCAAAACCACCACTCCCAGCATGCCCGGACAGCCATTGGCTGTCCAGGCATGCTGGGAATTGTAGTTTTGAAACCTCTGGAGGTGCGCAGGTTGAAGATCACTGCGGCCTTCGACATCATCCAGCCCCCGCCCCCCCCCCCCCCTTTTGTTTTGTACTCACCTCCCCTCGGCGGGAAGTTAGGGTGAGCTGGTCCGGGCCATCTATGCTGCAGGGCTCGTCCGGTGGGTATGGTTAATTGTTGCGGGCTGTCCATTTTCCCCAGGGGGGGCCTCTTCTCCGCGCTTAGGCCCCGGCCCCGGACTAGTGACGTTGCCTTCACGACGCTCTACAGGGACGCAACGTCACCCTAACTTCCCTCCGAGGGGAGATGAGTACAAAACAAAAGGAGGGGGGGCTGGATGATGACGAAGGCCGCAGTGGTTTTCAACCTACGGACCTCCAGAGGTTTCAAAACTACAACACCCAGCATGCCCGGACAGCTGCTGGGAGTTGTAGTTTTGCAACATCTGGAGGTCCGCAGGTTGAAGACCACTGATGAAAGGATTGACAGGCAGAGAGTTCACTCGAGTATAAGCCGAGGGGGGCGTTTTCAGCACGAAAAATCGTGCTGAAAAACTCGGCTTATTCTCAAGTATATACGGTATATGGGCACTGTTACTTTAAAAAAAAATTTGACAGGTTGCAGGGCCATGTCAAAGGTTTTGATCGGTCAGGTCTGAGTGTTCACACCCTGACCAATCGCTAGAATTAGTCTGGAGAAGAGTGCACTAATGAGACAAACTTACAATGCAAGTCTATGGGATTGTCTCGATCTCTTCCTGCCCATTCTAGTGATCGGTCGGGGTCTGAACACTCAGACCCTGGCCTCAAAAAACTTTTATCTTGTATCTAGGATATGTAAAAAGTTTTTTCTTAAAGCAACAGGTACACTTTATTTCTCAAAAATGGCACAGCATAGATTGCTGTGATAAGGCAGCGTGAAACTAGGGACAGGTTCCCTGTAAGAGTAAATTGGTGTGTAACTGCAATGTATTACAGCGTTTCTGTCATTTATTTAAACATTTGCAACCAGTCTTAGTCCTGAGACTCACCGTGATCAAAAGTTATAACCAGGTGAATGACGCGGCTGAGCACTTTACTCCCTGGCCAGCTTCCCCGTCCAACTAATGTGCTTTATTATAGTCTTTGGTGCGCATCAGTCAAATAAGCTGGTATAACTCACTGTCACAGACGTTATAACTCATGTCTTGATCGCAGATGGTCTCAGGACTGAAGATCCCTACACAGCAATAGTGCCCCATTAGTGCCCTCATTAAAGGGGTACCCCGGTGAAAACCTTTTTTCTTTTAAATCAACTGGCTCCGGAAAGTTAAACAGATTTTTACATTACTTCTATTAAAAAATCTTAATCCTTCCTGTACTTATTAGCTGCTGAATACTACAGAGGAAATTCTTTTCTTTTTGGAATGCTCTCTGATGACATCATGAGCACAGTGCTCTCTGCTGATATCATAATAATAAGTCTTTATTTATTGTTGTCCTTAGTGGGATTTGAACCAAAGGCCCCAGAGTTCCAAAATGAAAGGAACTTCCTCTTTAGCATTCAGCAGCTAATAAGTACTGGAAGGATTAAGATTTTTTTAATAGAAGTAATTTACAAATATGTTTAACTTTCTGGCACCAGTTGATTTAAAAGACAAAAGGTTTTCACCGGAGTACCCTTTTAATGTGATGGTGCCCACACACAGAAAAGGTGCCCCTTACTGCTTCTTCTTTACTGAGACTCCTAGTTACAGTAAATGTGCCTCCCAACTACATTCGTTTTCACTGTGTAACCCCTTGAACACCTGAGCACAGTAAGTGGAACCTCCATGTTTGGGGGCCCAGGGCTAGGTCAGTCTCCACAAACAGTCTTCTTCCCGAAGATAACTAGAGCTGCAGACATGATGTCACAACTTCGCCCAACCAACCACTGGCTGCAGCGGTGTCCTAGCTTGCCTATAAGTGCTATGTTCCGCAGCTCAGGGGAAAGCAGAAACACTGGCAGTGGACAGTGCGCCCCGATATCGGAGCTATGAGGGAGCAGAGGAAGGTGAGTTAACATTTGTTATTTTATTAGGCACTCTTAAAATAAATGTAAAAATTATACAATTTACTTGACAACCCCTCTGGTGGAAAACTTTTATTTTTTTATTTTATTTTTTTAATCAACTGGTGCCAGAAAGTTAAACAGATTTGTAAATTACTTCTATTAAAATATCTTAATCCTTCCAGTACTTAGTAGCAGCTGTATACTACAGCGGAAATTCTTTTCTTTTTGTATTTCTTTTCTGTCTGTCCACAGTGCTCTCTGCTGACACCTCTGTCCATGTCAGGAACTGTCCAGAGTAGGAGAAAATCCCCATAGCAAACCTATCCTGCTCTGGACAGTTCCTAAAATGGACAGAGGTGTCAGCAGAAAGCACTGTAGACAGACAGAAAAGAAATCCGAAAAGAATGTCCTCTGTAGTATTCAGCAGCTAATAAGTACAGGAAGGATTAAGATTTTTTAATAGAAATAATTTACGAATCTGTCTAGCTTTTTGGCACCAGTTGATTTAACCCCTTTATACCAACTTTTTAACCCCTTTTAACCCCTTTATACCAACTTTTTCAAAAGCACAAAGTAAACCCAGCAAGATAAATACTTGGAATAAGTAATGGAAAGACAGGGACCCATTTTATCACACATAATTATTTGAATGGGAAAGCTGAAAAAGGAACATTCATGGCTGTCATTGTAGAGGCACTAGCATAGAATTCAGACTCAGTCATGCTTAATCCTCTCTAACCATGTTGGGTATGGTGGAACACCGGAACAGTTTACTGATGGTTAAGGGAGGAATGAATGGACTCCAGTTATGAATAGATATAGTTATGGGTAGATATAATTATGATAATAATGATTACTTTTCTGCAAGAGAAGTAAAAGGTACTTTGTAATTATGAATAAATGTAAAAGATACCTAAAAATAAAGCAGGTCTTACTAACCTAAACAAAGATTTCAGGACCCAGTAAGGCAGCATATGAGTCCCTTCTGGTCTGTATTAAAAGGGACATGGAGGTATAGTAGGGGCCCATTGCAGGTTCTATGCACCACAGTACAACACAGGTCCATAATCCATGTGTGAGCCATAGGGTACAGTAATGCATGGACCCTGATTTATTCATTTCACTATATGAACAGCGTGCTCCAAACGTTTTTCCAAACATTACGTTATTTATTTATTTATTTTCAAAAAGTGGGCATGACTTTCAAAATGTTCACAATCCAATTAATTTATCAAATGTTCCCCATGTTTTGGGCGAATTTTCAGTTTGTGATTTTTCACTTAAAGGGGTACTCTGCCCCTAGACATCTTACCCCCTATCCAACGGAATAAGGGATAAGATGTCTGATCGCAGAGGGGACCCCGTGATCTCGGCTGCGGCACCCCAGACGTTCGGTGCAGGGAGCGAACTTTGCTCCGTGTCGGATGACTGGCAATACAGGGCGGAGGCTAGTGAAGTCATGTTCACGCTCCACTCGTGACGTCACGGCCAAACCCCCTCAATGCAAATCTATGGGAGGGGGCATGACGGCCGTCATGCCCCCTCCCATGGACTTGCATTGAGAGGGCATGGCCATGATGTCACGAGCAGGGCGTGGCCGTGACATCTCGACCCTCTGGCGCTGCACCCGATGCTCTAAACGAACACCGGGTGCAGCAGGGAGATCGCGGGGGTCCCCAGCTACCTTTGGATAGGGAGTTAGATGTCTAGGGGTGGAGTACCCCTTTAATGGGGTGGTCGATAATAATAAAAATAATAATAATTAGTATTATTATTATTATTATTATTATTAATAGAGCACCAACAGATTTAGCAGCACACTTTTACTAGTACAGATAAAGTATCAGACATAACAATATTACACACTAAATATTGAAACAGGAGGAGGGATGGCCCTGCTCGCGAGAGCTTACAGACTATAAGGACATGGGTCCAGACAAAAGGAAAGGAGTTTTATTGATGCAATAGTCCAGCCATGTTTTATAAAAGAGGAGATGTCAAAATATGGGTATACCAGTCACTAACTTATCTTTGAATGTATAAAGTGCATAGAACGTAGGGGGATACCGCCAAATATGGCACTTATGTTGTCTGCAAGACCTAGAGGTCTCAAAAAGGGGCGAAGTGATAGTAGGGGAGACCAGTTAGGGAATGTTATAGAGCTGAGGGTGTTGTATATAAGTCTGAGGGTTCTGGGTATTGTATTCCAAAGGACTGGTGCAGCACGAGTAAAATCTTGGAGATGGGAGTGAGAGGTTCGGATTATAGAGGATTATAGGGTTAAATCATTAGCAGAGCGGAGAGAACGTGTAGGATGGTAGACAGAGGGAGATGTAGGGAGGTGCAGCACTGGGGAAAGCTTTTTGAGTGACACTGAGGATTTTTACTGTATTCTGGACTGAATAGGTAACCAGTAGTGATGAGCGGCAGGGGCCATATTTGAATTCACAATATTTCGCAAAATATATGGACGAATATTCATCCTGTGTTTGGGAAATTTGCATATTCGCTATGTACGTTTTCTTTTTTTTTTTTTCATGCGAAAATTCATAATGAAATTTGCATAGTCCGCATGCACAATTATTTCTCACCTACAAGAAGGGAGGGATCAGTGTCCAGTCTGGAAGTGCCGATATTGGCAAAAATATTTGCAGAAATATTCCCATATAAATTCGCCTAAAAAAAAGGATATTCGTCATTATGAATACATATCACTATATTCTAAATATTTGCGAAATCGCGAAGTGCCGATATTCGCGGTAAAAAATCACATTTCGAATATTTGCGCTCAACACTAGTAACCAGTGTAGATACTGACCAAGAGGGAGGCATCGGTGTAATGACTGGAGAGGAAGATAAGACTGTTTTTTGCATTTAGGATGGACTGGGAAGAGGAGAGTTTTTAGTCGCCAACATGCGTGTGTACATGGGCGACATGTATGGTCAGCTTTAGGCCCCTGTCTATCAAATATAAAACCATCAGCCTCAGCAATCTCAATGTCGGGGTACATAACAGTCCTGCACTCCCAGTCTTAGGTCGGGACCGCTTCAGAGTTGAGCTCTGTTCATGGAACCTTATTGCCTGAGCCCATTCCAATTACAGAAACTGAGCAGAGAAAAATATACTGGGGGTCCTTTTTTTTCCCCGCCTAACTCCTGAAAAACAACAGACACAAAGATGGAAACCTGACAGACCCCATTTGAAGTCAATGGGACCCGTTGAGTTCTGTTGGTGTTTTTTGGGCAACCGAGTGTCCAGGTTCATTCTTTGACACTGTAATGGACGGTGTGATAGACCTCCGACACAGATGTGAACTTGGCCTTAGGTGGTGAGTGCCATGTGGAAATATGTACAATCCGTTGAATATGTTTACTTTGCAACAATTTTTTGGGATTGTTCAGCTGCTAGTTTTGTGCTTATATATAGATCTAAGTGTCGTCACAGACTATAAACAAGCCCTTTGTGTAACCTGATCATAGTCTAGTTTACCAGCTTATTTATTGGAATAGTAAAAATAAAATGGGTTGCTAAAGTATTCATACCCTTTATACCAATCATTTTCTTTCATTTTTATAACTATGCTTGAAAGTTTAGAATACCCAATGTACTATGTGTCAAACTACTGACAAAGATCGGTACACAAATCATGTAAATGTGGTTGTAAAGTAACTCTCATAACACAACCATGGACCCTTTGTCTATCTAAATTATGAAATAAAGTGCTACTTAAAGCATTAAATTGGGAATAGCAGCCCCTTAAATCCCACACAATGGACTCTTTTGCATGTTCTGGGACTCTGTGTAAATATTTTAGCGCCATCTATTCAGTGTTGGTTTGATCTGTGCATTTTATGTACTAGTATTGTAATGAATATTGGCAGAAATAACATTTTTACTAAACTTGGGCACAAATATGATATTATGTTTTTAGTAGTAAAATAAAATCAAACCTATATAAATCGGGTATCCCTGTAACCGTATGGATCTACAGAATAAAGGTGCAATTTTTACCGAAAACTGCACTGCGTAGAAACAGAAGCCGCTAAAAATTACAAAATGGCTTTTTTTTTTTTTTTTCAATTTTGCCTCACAAATAATTTTTTCTGCTTTCGCTGTAGATTTTGTGGTGAAATTATTAATAGTATTGCAAAATAAAATTGTTGGCGCAAAGAACAAGCCCTCATATGGATTTTTAGGTGGAAAATTGAAAGTGTTAGGATTTTTAGAATGTGAGGAGGAAAACACAAAAGTGCAAAAAAGAAAAATCGCCAAAGAGGAAAGGAGTTAAAGGGGTACTCCGGTGGAAAACTTTTTTTTTTTTAATCAACTGGTGCCAGAAAGTTAAACAGATTTGAAAATTGCTTCTATAAAAAAAATCTTAAGAATTCCAGTACTTATTAGCTGCTGAATACTACAGAGGAAATTATTTTCTTTTTGGAACACAGAGCTCTCTGCTGACATCACGAGCACAGTGCTCTCTGCTGACATCTCTGTCCATTAAAAACTGCCCAGAGTAGGAGAAAATCCATCCCCATAGCAAACATTTGCTGCTCTGGACAGTTCCTAAAATGGACAGAGATGTCAGCAGAGAGCACTGTGGTCATGATGTCAGCAGAGAGCTCTGTGTTCCAAAAAGAAAAGAATTTCCTATGTAGTATTCAGCAGCTAATAAGTACTGGAAGGATTAAGATTTTTTAATAGAAGTAATTTACAAATCTGTTTAACTTTCTGGCACCAGTTGATTAAAAAAAAAAAAAAAGTTTTCCACCCCTTTAAGACGCCCTCCTGTTATCCACTCATTGCCTGTTTACCGGCACCTGTTTCAACTTCTTTTTTTTTTTCTTTTTTTTTTTATAGAGCCGAGGCAAGTGCTCTCTATCACCCAAAGTGCAAGAAAAAATGCAGACGTGTCACACTAAAAAAAACGTGCACAAAGGATGCGGTCTTTCGCAAAGCCCTTCTCCAACAGGAGAGAGGCCCCCCAACAAACCTACCCTTCACCTCCGGGCCAAAAGGCACCTGCAAGGATCCAGGTTCGATGCCCCTTAGTCGAAGCTACTAAGGGGCCACAAATGCACCTGGCTTCAACCCAGGCGTTAACCAAGGTATCAGCCAAGGAGCCGTATACTGATGGCATCTTGACCAAAGCCAAGATGCCCAGGGGTTGCAGGGAGATGCGGAACCTAATGGCCACACACACCTCCCCTAGAGCGCCAGGAGGGACACCCGGAAGGGCTACAGCATCCTGACAATCCTGTGTACAAAGAACAACACGTAAAGTGGCACAGTGACATACAAAAAGAATAAATAAATGGATGAGTGCAGATATACTGCCCGGTCATCCAGCCGGATCTATAAAAAAATTCCCTGATCCTAGCCGGAAGGCCGGGATACCATGCGTGAGTGACAAAGGTGAAGAGTATGGTGCAGTGCTTTCACTCAGTGAGTTATAACACCCAGTGAGTTTCAGCACCTCAGGGTCACCACTCCCCGAGGCACAAAAGTACCTCGGCTCTACACCCCTCTACCTCATGGTGAGACCCAGAGGGAACAAGTCACATCGGGGCAGCCGTCGAGCTGATTCTTCAGAACCAGCCTCGGAACGTCCTGGTACACCTGTCCCCTCCTCAGGACCCCTCCTCACCAGTCCCACATAAGTGCTGCCAAATTCACCACTGAAATGAACACTTATAAGAACAGACTACACTTGATCTTAGCCAAAAGGCTGAGAAGCGATTCAACTTGTTACCTGTACAAAAGGCGCCTGTCCACACACTCAATTAAACAGAATCCAACCTCTCCACAAAGGCCAAGACCAGAGAGCTGTTTAAGTACATCAGGGATAAAATTATAGACCTGCACAAGGCTGGGATGGGCTACAGGACAATAGGCAAGCAGCTTGGTGAGAAGGCAACAACTGTTGGTGCAATTATTAGAAAATGGAAGAAGTTTAAGTTGGCGGTCAATCACCCTCAGTCTGGGGTTCCATGCAAGATATCACCTTACTAAAAGACGGGAGGGGTCAGTGTCCTCTGACTGGAAGTGCCAATATTCGCGAATATTAGCATATTTGCAACAAAAAAAAAGAATATTCGTCATTATGAATATATATCACTATATTCTAAATATTTGTGAAATTGCGATGTGCCGATATTCGCGGTAAAAATTAGCATTTCGAATATTCGCTATCAACACTACTGGTCAATGACCTGAAGAGAACTGGGACCACAGTCTCAGAGAAAACCATTAGTAACACACTATACTGTCATGGATTAAAATTCTGCAATGCACACAAGGTCTCCCTGCTCAGACCAGCACATATCCAGGCCCATCTGAAGTTTGCCAATGACCCTCTGGATGATCCAGAGCAGGAATGGGAAAAGGTCATGTGGTCTGATGAGACAAAAATAGAGCTTTTTGGTCTAAAATCCACTCATGTTTGGAGGAAGAAGAAGAATGAGTACAACTCCAAGAACACCATTCCAACCGTGAAGCATGGAGGTGGAGACATCATTCTTTGGGGCTGATTTTCTGCAAAGGGGACAGGACAACTACATAGTATTGAGGGGAGGATGGATGGGGCCATGTATCGCGAGATCTTGGCCAACAACCTCCTACCCTCAATAAGAGCATTGAAGATGGGTCGTGGCTGGGTCTTCCAGCATGACGACCCAAAACACACAGCCAGTGGCTCCGTAAAAAGGATCTTGAGGTCCTGGAGAGGCCTAGCCAGTCTCCAGACCTGAACCCAATAGAAAATCTTTGGAGGATGCTGAAAGTCCATATTGCCCAGCAACAGCCCCGAAACCTAAAGGATCTGGAGAAGGTCTGTATAGAGGAGTGGGCCAAAATCCCTGCTGCAGTGTGTGCAAACCTGGTCAAGAACTACAGGAAATGTTTGATCTCTGTAATTGCAAACAAAGGTTTCTGTACGAAATATTTCTTTTTTTTTTTTTTTAAATCATACAATGTTATTTTCTGGATGTTTGTTTGATTTTTTGATTCTGTATCTCACAGTTGAAGAGTACCTATAATAAAAATTACAGACCTCTACATGCTTTGTAAGTAGGAAAACCTGCAAAATCGGCAGTGTATCAAATATTTGTTCTCCCCAATGTATATATATATATATATATATATATATATATATATATATATATATGTATATATATATATCTTAAACTAAAGTCTTGGGACATAAGGACCCAGGGTGTACCTGTACGCCCATGGGAATTCCGGTCCACGCCATGCGACGGGCGGGGACTGGACCTGAATCATTTCAGCAGGCACTCCGATCAATTCAAATCGGCGATTTGCAGCGATTCTGGGTCAATCGGGTCCCCGTTGACCCGGAAAAAAAGGGTGATGGGCACTGGTGCCACCTCACGATCGTCCTGATTCATCGGCTGTTACCCGCCGACAAATCAGGACTCCTGCTGTGGGGGTGTCCCTAACGGCACACTCTCCGCCCCTACTCCGGAGACTGAGAGCGGGTGCTGGGAGTGTGTACCTGTAGTGGGGGCCCCTGATCCCCGGCAACGGTGGCGGAATCGGGGCCTCCGGAGAAGAGACAGTGGCTGCAGGATGACAGGCAGTACGTGCGCAGCAGCAGGAGGTAAGGCCGTGCTTCCTGCTGTTGCCTAGCAACAACTCCAGGAAATTGCACAAAAGGGCATGCTGGGAGTTGTTGTTATCCAACAGAAGAAGGCACAACTATAACTCCCAGCATGCCCTTTGGTAGTTTGTTCATGCTGGGGGTTTTAGCTAGGCAACAGCTGGAGGCACATTTTTATGAAAAAGTGTGCCTCCAGCAATTGCATAACTACAACCCAGAACATGCACAAACTACCAAAGGGCATGCTGGGAGTTGCAATAGTGTGCCTCCAGCTGTTGCATAACTACAAGTCTCAGCATACCCTTTGGCTGTCAGTGTATGCTGAGAGTTGTAGATTTGCAACAGCTGGTTGCGAAACATAGAGTTTGTTACCTAATTCAGTGTTTTTCAACCGGTGTGCTTTCAGCTGTTGCAAATTACAACTCCCAGCATGCACTGATAGACCGTACATCCTGGGAGTTATCGTTTTGCAACTGCTGGAGGCAAGTAGCAAGTAAGTAGCAAACTCTCATTGTTTTGCAACCAGTGTGCCTCCAGCTGTTGCATAAATACAACCCACAGCATGCACCAAAGAAATACAGGGTACATTCACACGGGCGGGGGTTTACAGTGAGTTTCTCGCTGCAAGTTTGAGATACAGCAAATTTTCCCAAGCAGCTCACACTACAGAGGGAACCTCGCTGTAAACCCCTGCACATGTGAATGTATCCTAAAAATATCCCCTCCCCTCCAATAAAAATGAAAAATGTATGGTACTGCACTGTTTCCAAAACAGAGCCTCCAGCTGTTGCAAAACAGCAACTCCCAGTATTGCCGGACAGCCATTGACTGTCCAGGCATGCTGTTTGGGAAACACTGCCGTGGGATAATTTTGTTATAGGAGGCAAGTCTAATTCTAGCATCCAGGTCTGTTCCTATGCAAATCCCTAATTTAAGCCTCAAATGCACATGGTGCTCTCTCACGTCGGAGCCCTGTCGAATTTCAAGGCAACAGTTGCCCCTTATGGGGTATTTCCGTACTGGGGAGAAATTGACCAAAAAAATTTGGGGGGCTTTTACTCCTTTCCCCCCATTTTTTACACTAACATGCCGGTGTTGCTCCATACTTTTCATTTTCACAAGAGGTAAAAGGAAAAAACAGACCCCCAAAATTTGTAAGACAATTTCTCCCCAGTACGGAAATACCCCAAATATGGCGGTTCTGACATAAACGTAAAAAAAAACACTCACATGTGACCCCATTTTGGAAACTACACCCCTCATGGAATGTAACAAGGGGTATAGTGAGCCTTAACACCCCACATGTGTTTAAAGAATTTTCATAAAATTTGGATGTGAAAATGAAAAAGTTTTTATTTTTTCACTAAAATGCTGGTGTTATCCCAATTTTTTTCATTTTCACAAGAGGTAATAGAAAAAAAGCCCCCCAAAATTTGTAACACCATTTCTTCTGAGTATACAAATACCCCATGTTTGGACGTAAAGTGCTTTGCGGCGCGCTACAATGCTCAGAAGAGAAGAAGCGCCATTGGGCTTTTGGAGAGAGAATGTGTCTGGAATTGAAGGCTATGTGCGTTTACAAAGCCCCCATGGTACCAGAACAGTGGACCCCCCCACATGTGACCCCATTTTGGAAACTACACCCCTCAAGGAATGTAACAAAGGGTACAGTGAGCATTTACACCTCACTGATGTCTGACAGATTTTTTGAACAGTGGTCCATGAAAATGAAAAATGTAATTTACATGGACCAAAAAGATCTGTCAAACGTCAGTGGGGTGTAAATGCTCATTTCACCCCCCGCCACCTTTGTAAATGCACATGGCCCCGACTTCTATTCCAACCAAATTCTCTCTCCAAAAGACCAATAGCACTCCTTCTCTTCTGAGCATTGTAGTTCGCCCGCAGAGTGCTTTACACCCACATATGGGGTATTTCAATACTCAGAAGAAATTGGGTTGAAAGGAGGCTTTTTCTCCTATTACCCCTTGTGGAAATGAAAAATTTGGGGTAACACCAGCATTTTAGTGAAAAAAATCGAATTTTTCATTTTCATGTCCAACTTTATCGGAAATTTGTCAAACACCTGTGGGGTGTAAAGGCTCACTGCACCCTTTGTTACGTTCCTTGAGGAGTGTTTTTTCCCAAATAGTGTGCCATGTGTGGCTTTTTTTGCTGTTCCGGCACCATAGGGGCTTCCTAAATGCGACATGCCCCACCAAAAAAAATTCTGCTTAATTTGCTTTCAGAAAGCCAAATGTGGCTCCTTTGCTTCTGAGCATTGTAGTGCACCCGCAGAGCACTTTACATCCACACATGGGGTATTTCCAAATGGGGTTACAAATTTTGGGGGGGCATTTTCTCCTATTATCTCTTGTAAAAATGGTAAATTTGGGAGAAAAAACAGCATTTTAGTGAAAAAAATTTTCATTTACACATCCAAATTTACCAAAAAGTCGTCAAACACCTGTGGGGTATTAAGTTCACTGTACCCCTTGTTACGTGCCATGAGGGGTGCAGTTTTCAAATTAGTATGCCATGTGTTTTTTTTTTTGTTTTTTTGTTTTTTGCTGTTATGGCACCATAGGGTCTTCTTAAATGCGACATGCCCCCCAAAAACCATTTCAGCAAAATTCACTCTCCAAAATCCCATTGTCGCTCCTTCCCTTCTGAGCATTGTAGTGCGCTCACAAAGCACTTTTACATCCACATATTAGGTATTTCCTTACTCGAGAGAAATTTTGTGTTTTTTTTTCTCCTTTTACCACTTGTAAAAATTCAAAAACTGGGTCTACAAGAACATGTTAGTGTAAAAAAAATGTATTTTGAATTTTCTCCTTCACTTTGCTGCTATTCCTGTGAAACACCTAAAGGGTTAACAAACTTTCTGAATGTCATTTTGTATACTTTGAGGTGCCGTATTTATAATGGGGTCATTTATGGGGTATTTCTAATATGAAGATCCCTCAAATCCACTTCAAATCTGAACTGGTCCCTGAAAAATTCTGATTTTGAAAATTTTGTGAAAAATTTGAAAATTGCTGCTGAACTTTGAAGCCCTCTGATGTCTTCCAAAAGTAAAAACATGTCAACTTTAGGATGCAAACATAAAGTAGACATATTGTAAATGTGAATCAATATATAATTTATTTGGTATGTCTATTTTCCTTACAAGCAGAGAGCTTCAAAGTTCAAAAAATGCAAAATTTTCACATTTCTCATGAAATTTGGGATTTTTTCACCAAGAAATTATGCAAGTATCGACGAAAATTTACCACTATGTTAAAGTAGAATATGTTATGAAAAAACTATCTCGGAATCAAATTCATAAGTAAAAGCATCCCAGAGTTATTAATGCTTAAAGTGACAGATGTGCAAAAAATGCTTGGGTCCTTAGGCTAAGTTTCTACTTGTTTTTTTTTTTTTTTGGGGGGGGGGGGGAAATGCCAGGAAAAAAACGCCAAATCTGCCACATGGTATTTTGTCGGCAAAAAACGCTGTGGCCAGATGTTATCTGTAAATCAATGAGAAATTGCAAAAGTCTTTTTCCACTTGGCGTTTTTCATTTTGGCATTTTTTTATTTATCCTTTTGGCGTTTTTCAGCTCCTTGGCGGTTTTCAAACGTCGCAGCATGTTGAGCTAATGGCATTTTTTTGTCAAAATCGGGGCGTTTTTCTCCCATAGAAGATAACTTTTTAAATAATATTTTGTGAAAAAAAAGAAAAGATACAGTAGTGATGGAAAAAATTGTATCTAACGAAATGTATCTTTTTTATAACAACATTTTTAATAATTTTTAAATAGGGATTAATTTATGTGTGGCGGGTGGGGATCTAAAAATGTAGCCGACAATAATAAAAATGTAGTGTGTGTGTGTTTTTCACTTTTTTTTTTTCTTCATTTTTTAAATTTTTTATGTAGTACTACTACTCCCAGCATGGAGCACACTGTTCCATGATGGGAGTAGTAGTACCTGTACTAATAGACAGATCGCCCCCAGGTCCGTTGCAATCCTCCTGTATAATGTATAGATGTGGCCGGCCGCTCTTCTATGGTCCCCTGCACTGCCGTATATATTTATATACACATATTCATATCTCCCGTACAGAGCTGTGATTGGCCAGATGGTTCCAGCCAATCACAACTCTCTGTGGGAAAAATGTCACCCGGGGCGATATGTCTATTAGTACAGGTACTACTACTCCCATCAACATGTGTTCCATGCTGGGAGTAGTAGTACTACCTAAAAAAAAAATTGAGGGGAAAAAAAAGGGAAACACACACTTTATTAAAAATTTATAAAAAAAATTTGTCATAAAAAATATACATTTTGCTAAATACATTTTTTTTCCATCACTATTGCATCCTTTTTTTTTTTTTTTTATTGTACCCCAAAAATTTTGAAACAACGACAAAGAGGTCAAAAATGCAATTTCCACTCAAAAGAAAAAACGCCAGAAAAAATGCAAGAAAAAACGCCAGACGCAGGAAATTGCACTGGCGTTTTTTCTTGCGTTTTTTTTTTTTTTTTTTTTCAAACAAAAAACGCAGGACAAAAAACCAAATAGAAAATCAGCCTTAAGGTGAAAATGGTCTGGGTCCTTAAGGGGTTAAAAAGCAGAGAAATGACACAAATGGGAATGATAGTCATCAATTCATGCACTCAGAATCCAACAGGCATAGCAAAAGGAACAATGTGCTTTTGTCAAAACAACGTACCTAAAACCACCCACTGTGATGCTGTGTCTTATACAATATAAGTCAGTAGTGCCCAGGGGCATGAAGAGCATTGCCAGGTTACATAGTTCTTAGAAAATGTGGTATAATGACTCAACTCTGCAGGCCATAGAAACAGATAGCAGTGAATTATATAACACCAAGATGAGGCTGCGAACCCCCAAAAGAAAGAACAATAAACAATACATCTCTAAAGTAGCTGTTCTCATCCCGCATAAAGTACTAAACTAAAACTGACCACAAAAGTAAAGTTTTTGGGAAATGAAACAAATTTAGAGATTTGTTGGACTATAAAAACTGCCAAAATAAACCATATCCCATAAGTTCATGTATAAAAACAATACAAATTATTTAGTAAACACTTGGGAGGAAAATAATCAAAACCTGTTTAGATGAAGAGTGGCGCAGTTGCCCATTGCAACCAATCAGATTGCTTCTTTAATTTTTCTCTTAAAAAAAAAAAGAAGCCATCTGATTGGTTGCCATAGGCAAGAACACCATTCTTCATCTACACAGGTTTTGACAAATCTCCCTCTTGATCACTATGTGCAGCCACTGTGTGAATGATTTGATCAGAGGCGACTCTAGCATTAGGCCATCTAGGTCACCGCCTAAGGCCTCATGCTTGTGGGGGCTTCTCTCAGTGCTCCAACTGCCCCAACTTAAAGGAAAACTGTCAGATATTTACTCCCGCACTATCCACAGGTACTGGTGGATAGTGCGGGAGACGCTGATTAAAATGAGCCCTACATTACCCGGATCCGCCCGGCCGTTCGCCCACAATTGTAGTTTTATTCTATGTGTATATGTGTTGTCCCGGTACCGTATGTCATACTGTACCTTGTGTGGTAGGTCCCCAAAGTGAAGGGCCCTTGGTACCGTTATGCTCCTCTTGGTGGGACAGCCCCTAGTCACCTCTTCTTTCTCTAATTTTATATGTCTAATGTGTACAATTTATGTATATGTAATTACTTGTATTGTACTTCCAGGACCTTAGGTCACATGACCACTAGTTTTATGGTTATGGTAAGCTTTAGGACCTTCCAGGTCACATGATGTGGTCACCTGACATACCACAATCCTTTGTAAAAGGACTGACAGCTGGTGGGAACCAATAAGCTCTAAGCCTGCCCCTTGCCATATAAGGGGGCTGTTAACCAATCCTCGCGGTCTTGCTTTCCTGCTCTCTTGGGTTCCGGACTAGCAGAGAGAGAGGAGATCCGTGCAAACCTACAAGACAAAACTAGGCGTGAAGCCTACCAATTCAGCAGCTTTCTAAACGTGAGTCTACCAAACCTAAATCCTGTTAATCCTGCGTGACTGCTGGACCTAAACAATTCCCCTAAATCCAGCGGAACATCGTAATTCCAGACTCAGAGCTTATATACTACAAGGTCCCAACCAACTGTGAGGAACTTAAGTACCGGTCCTCTATATAGACTGTTTTCCGTTATCAACCTGCATAAAATCTGCAGTAAAGTTATCTACAGTTTACTAAACCTCCGGTTGTGGACAATCCTTTTGTGGTAGCTTGAGGGTGTAGGGTATATGAGGTGTAGCTGTGCAGTAACTAAAGGGTGCTTGTTTAAGACTGGTTAGGCCACTCCAGGACCTTGAAATGCTTCTTATGAAGCCACTCCTTCATTGCCCGGGCGGTGTGTTTGGAATCATTGTCATGCTGAAAGACCCAACCACATTTCATCTTCATTGCCCTTGCTGATGGAAGGAGGTTTTAACTCAAAATCTCATGATACATGGCCCCATTCATTCTTTACCTTACACAGGTCAGTCATTCTGGTCCCTTAGGAGAAAAACAGCCTCAAAGCATGATGTTTCCATCCCCATACTTACCAGTAGGTATGGTGTTCTTTGGATGCAACTCAGCATTCTTTCTCCCCCAAACATGACGAGTTGAGTTTTTACCAAAAAGTTCTACTTTGGTTTCATCTGACCATATGATATTCTCCCAATCCTCTGCTGAATCATCCAAATGCTCTCTAGCAAACTTCAGATGGGCGAGGACATGTACTGGCTTAAGCAGGGGGACACGTCTGGCACTGCATGATTTGAGTCCCTGGGGCGTAGTGTGTTACTGATGGTAGCCTTTGTTACTTTGGTCCCAGCTCTCTGCAGGTCATTCCCTAGGTCACCGTGTGGTTCTGAGATTTTTGCACCGGCGCTTAGACATCTTATCCCCTATCCAAAGGATAGGGGATAAGATGCCTGATCGCGGGGCTCCCGCCGCTGGGGACTTCCGTGATCTTCCACGCCGCACCCCATTAGAATCAGCCGCCGGAGCGTACACGCTCTGGGTCTGATTAATGGCAATCACAGGGACGGAGCATAGTGATGTCACGGCTCCGCCCCCGTGTGACATCATGCTCCGCCCCCTCAATGCAAGCCTATGGGAGGGGGCATGACAGCTCAGAATTGAGGGGGCGGAGCGTGATGTAACCCGGGGTGGAGCCGTGACATCACTATGTTCCGTCCCTGTGATCGCCAGTAATCAGACCCGGAGCCCCAGAAATCTTGCTTGTTTGTAGGTGACCAAACACTTATTTTCCACTATAATTTGCAAATAAATTATTTAAAAAGGCCTCTCTCATCTTTTTAAGGGGGAGAACGTGCACAATTGGTGGCTGACTAAATGCTTTTTTGCCCCACTGTACATCAACTGTGCTGTACCCACTGCCCTGGCTGCAATATATATATATATATATATATATATATATATATATATATATATATATATAACAACTGTGTAGAAAGAGGAGCACCGTGATAAGGATTCGAGATCCGGCTGGGTGCTCAGCTCCGGGAACAGACCAATTCCCAAACAATAACAACTGAAGGTAGAAGCGGCACTCCAATCTTGATTGAATCAAACTGTGTTTTTATTCACACATCTGTGCAGAACAGCAACGTTTCGGCTTAGCAATAAAGCCTTTCTCAAGCATGCTTGAGAAAGGCTTTATTGCTAAGCCGAAACGTTGCTGTTCTGCACAGATGTGTGAATAAAAGCACAGTTTGATTCAATCAAGATTGGAGTGCCGCTTCTACCTTCAGTTGTATATATATATATATATATATATATATATATATGCAGATAGATAGCAGCCAGGACATTGGGTACAGCACAGCACAATGGATATAATATAGCCCTTTAGTATTATGTCACTGACTGTATACTGTGGTGCCTTGAGGGGGTGTATGGCAGTTGGGGGGTTGCTGTGAGGTATATCACGGTTATAATTAACTCTTGTCAGTCGTGACACCAGGGTGAGGGTTAAAGGCTGTATGGCTTGGCCTATCGCCACCCTTCCCAAGAGCGATAGGTAGATGCAGAATAAAGTATTGTCCACAACCAGAGCTTTTCTGAAAACTTGCGTAAACTTTACTGAAGATTTTCTGTAACATGCGAACATAAGCAACAGTCTTTGTAACAGAGTCTATGAACAGCTTAGCTTAGATTGACAGTTGGTTGGGACTTGAGTAAGTTCCTCAGCTTGTAGGGATTTAGTATGCCCAGATCCACTGGATTTAGGGTTACGTTTAGGTCCAGGGTCCTTGCCGATATTTGCAGGGAAATTTAGAAGAACTCACTAACTGATTTAGCTGAGACCGCAAGGCTTTGGCCTAGTAATTGTCGTTGAAAGTTGCGGAGGTCCTACCTCATCCAGTGACAGCAACCCAAGAGAGCGAATAATGGTCGCAGCTCCCTTATATGGGCAGGGTCTGGCCGTTTTAGGATTGGTCCACACCATCTGTCAATCAGCTTTACAAGGCATTGAACCTCCAAAGGTCCTTTTTACCTACCATAGAGACTAAAACATCGTCACGTGACCTGCAGGTCCTGTGACGCCAACGCAAGGTAAGTACACTTTTTATATACATTTATTTACATTTACCTGAATAATATATTAACTATTTAAGGGATGACTAGGGGAGGACTAGACCTGAGGACCCCACGGTTCCTAGGAACTCTGACTTTGTGGACCCCTACCAAGGTAGAGTATGTAATACGGTACCGGGACACCACAAACCCCCTTACTTAAAACAAGTCGACCCCGACGCCTGTCCCCTGAGGCAGAGGAACTAGGACGAAGGCTAAGGATGAAATTATTATACATATATACATCCTGACACATTCTTATGACTAAAGATAATTCCTTTTAATCGAGATAATACATTATATGCATCCTGACACATTCTTATGACTAGTGACAATTCCCTTCACTAGAGATAATACTAGTCACATTAAACATTTAGAACTTTCTATACATTTTTAAAGTTCCCTAAACATATCTAAAGCTCCCTAAAACATTTCTCAAGCTTTCTAGATATTTATACAACTCCCTAAACATTTATTCTCAAGCTGTCTAGACACATACATCTCACTAAAACATTTAACTTTTCGCCATTTAAGTTTACCTGTTAGTACACAGAAGGTTATATTGGCTTGCCTGAGGCTATCTACCAATAAGTTAGCTACTAGGGTCTATTGGCTACACACTTCTTACCCCTAGAACACAACATTATAACCTTACCTAGGTTACCTTTAGTAAATACGTGTGTGGTAGGCCTCTGGGGTAGGGGTAGTGTAGTCAGGGTGTTGCTTCAGTATATCAGGGGTTAAGGTTAACCCTGTCACTCGTAACGCCAGGCTGAGGGCTAGTATGCTGAGGTAATTTTCCGGCATATCTCCGCCCTTCCCAGTAACGATAGGTGCATGCATATAAGACTGAAGGTCCCCAAGACCTTAGATAAACTTTACTTAAAGACTTGCGGTACATCCAATGAACAGTAACAGTCTCATTAATACAGTCTCCATACACCTCAGTGACTGACAGTTGTTGCGGACCTTGACTTTTTATATAAGTCTCCGAATTTAGGGTAGATATCCGTCCGGATTTAGGGGTTAGATATGGTCCGGTGATCTTGCAGAGTGCGTAGAGATTGATTACACTCACAGTTTAGAAAAGATCAGCTGTCGCCGCAAGGCTTGGGCCTAAACTCACTGATGACAGCAGCGCAGATCCTTCCCTGTCAACAGCCCAGGAAGAAGAGTGCGAGCCATGGCCACAGCACCCTTATATGGGCAGGGGCGGGGCCTTTTTGGATTGGTCCATGGTCAGCTGTCACTCACCGTTACATAGCCTGATGGGTGAACACCTGACTTCCTCCAAAGGTCATATACACAGAAAAGAGTCTTTGGATTGCATCCCGTGACCTGCAGGTCCTGCGACACTAACTAGGTAAGTACACTTATTATACAAATATATACACATTAAATTTTAATAATTTTAATTACAAAAGGGGAGACAAGGGGCTAACTAAGGATGAGGACCCCACCTACACCTAGGGACTCTGACTTTGGGGACCTCACCACAAGGCAACGGATGCAATCCGGTGCCGGGACACCACACGTGCATCAATTTTTAGCTCGCAAGAGCACCTACTGGCCAGGTAGAGCATCTCACACACATAGAAAGAAAGAAAGAAATTAGTGTACCTAACAGTGGCAGGAATTGGACAATGACTTAGGCTACAATTCCTAAAGTGTTTTTTCTTAATGTGAGATATATTTTATTTTGGTGTACTAAGTTAGAATGAGAGAAGTACATTTTAAGTGATTTATTTGGTGTACTATGTGTACAAATACTATTTGGAAGATCAGTCTTGGTATCTTATGGCTAGTTTATTCTGTGACAGGTGCTAGCGATTGGTGACAGTAATGCTACTCTCAGAGGAGCTGAGGAAGTCACCTTTAAGTAACTATTAAAACACCTTTTAAATGTTCCTAGTGTATGTACATGTGTACAAGAATTATTTACATTTTACCTTTTGTGTACACGTGCTTTTATCCTCTTAAGGACGTGGGGCGTATGCATACGCCCTGCATCCCGAGTCCTTAAGGACGTGGGGCGTATGCATACGCACGTGGGAATTCCGGTCCCCGCCGCTAGCCGGTTGGGAACCGGACCGGGATGACTGCTGATATCTATCAGCAGGCATCCCGTGCATATGCCCAGGGGGGTCAATTCAGACCGACGATTTTCGGCGGTTCCGGGTCATACCGATGACCCGGAAAATCAGGGGGATCGGGGGTTTCCCCGACACCCCCCGGTCCCCCTGAAGGGGTAGGAGTTAGGTGGCAGGGGTGCCACCCCTTCTATCCCTGCTATTAGTCATCAAGACGCGACGACCAATAGCAGATAGAGGCCGGGGGGGGGTTAAAGTTTGGTTCCCCCGTCCTGCCCACCGACGGTACTCCGGGCAGAACAGGGGAACTGCAGCGTGACCGGCGGCGGCAGCAGTGGAGGTCCCTTACCTGATCCGTGGCGGCAGGCGGCGATGACGTGCGGCTCCCTTGTGGCTCCCTGATTAAGACTACGGAAGCCGGTGAGTAGTTGCCTAGCAACATCTGGGGGGGGCTAAACTTTTGAGACCACATACAGTGCTCTCTAAACTGTAGCCCCCCCCCCCCCCCAGTTGTTGCAAAACTACAACTCCCAGGATGCCCAGACAGCCGTTTGGGCATGCTGGGATTTGTAGTTTTGCAAGATTTAGAGGGCTGCAGTTTGGAGATGACTTTGCAGTGATCTATAAACTGTAGTCCTCCAGATCTTGCAAAACTACAACTCCCAACATGCCCACACAGGAGTTTGCTGTCTGGGCATGCTATGATTTGTAGTTTTGCAACATCTGGAGGGGCACAGTTTGGAGATCACGCTGCAGTGGTCTCTGAACTGTGGCCCTGCAGATGTTGCAAAAGAGCAAATCCCAGCATGCCCAAACAGCTGTCTCGCCATGCTGGGAGTTGTAGTTGCGCACCTCGAACTGTTGCATAACTACCTCTCCCAGCATGCACTTCGGTGATCAGTACATGCTGGGAGTTGTAGTTTTGCAACAGCTGGAGGCACCCTGGTTGGAAAATACTGAGTTAGGTAACAGAACCTAACTGAAGGTTTTCCAACCACTGTGCCTCCAGCTGTTGCAAAAGTACAACTCCCAGCATGCACATTCTGTCAGTACATGCTGGTAGTTGTAGTTTTGAAACAGCTGGAGGTACAGGGTACATTTAAACAGGTAGGATTACAGTAAGTTTCCTGCTTCAAGTTTGGGCTGCGGCAAATTTTCTGCCACAGCGCAAACTCCTAGCGGTAAACTCACTGTAAACCTGCCCCAGTGTGAATGTACCCTAAAAACACTACACTAACACAAAATAAAGGGTAAAACACTACATATACACCAGGCATGCTGGGAGTTTAGCAACAGCTGGAGGCACCCTGTTTGGGAATCACTGGCGTAGAATACCCCTATGTCCACCCCTATGCAATCCCTAATTTAGTCCTCAAATGCGCATGGCGCTCTCTCACTTCGGAGCCCTGTCGTATTGCAAGGAAACAGTTTAGGGCCACATATGGGGTATCGCCGTACTTGGGAGAAATTGCATTACAAGTTTTTGGGGGCTTTTTCTCCTTTTACCCCTTATGAAAAGGAAAAGTTGGGATCTACATCAGCCGGTTAGTGTTAAAAAAGATTTTTTTTACACTAACATGCTGGTGTTGGCCCATACTTTTCATTTTCACAAGAGGTAAAAGGAAAAAAAAGACCCCCAAAATTTGTAACGCAATTTCTCCTGAGTACGGAAATACCCCATATGTGGGCGTAAAATGCTCTGCGAGCTCACAACAAGGCTCAGGAGTGAGAGCGCACTATGTACATTTGAGGCCTAAATTGGTGATTTGCACAGGGGTGGCTGATTTTACAGGGGTTCTGACATAAACGCAAAAAATACATACCCCCATATGACCCCATTTTGGAAACTACACCCCTCATGGAATGTAATAAGGGGTGCATTGAGCATTTACCCCCACAAGTGTCTGAGATTTTTGGAACAGTGGTCTGTGAAAATGAAAAATGTAATTTTTCATTTGCACAGCCCACTGTTCCAACGATCTGGCAAATGCCAGTGGGGTGTAAATACTCACTGCACCCCTTATTAAATTCCGTGAGGGGTGTAGTTTCCAAAATGGGGTCACATGTGGGGGGGTCCACTGTTCTGGCACCACAAGGAGCTTTGTAAATGCACAAGGCCCCCGACTTCTATTCCAACCAAATTCTCTCTCCATAATCTCAATGGCGCTCCTTCTCTTCTGAGCATTGTAGTTCACCAGCAGAGCACTTGACGTCCACACATGGGGTATTTCCATACTCAGAAGAAATGAGGTTACACATTTTGGGGGGCATTTTCTCCTATTACCCCTTGCAGAAATGTAAATTTTTGGGGAAAACCAGCATTTTAGTGAAAAAAAAAATTTACACGTCCAACTTTAATGAAAAGTCGACAAACACCTGTGGGGTGTTAAGGCACACTGTACCCCTTGTTACGTTCCCTGATGGGTGTAGTTTCCAAAATAGTATGCCATGTGGGTGTTTTCCTGCTGTTCTGGCACCATAAGGGCTTCCTAAATGTGACATGCCCCCCAAAAACCATTTCAGAAAAACTCACTCTCCAAAATCCCATTGTCGCTCCTTCCCTTCTGAGCCCTCTACTGCGCCTGCCGAACACTTGACATACACATATGAGGTATTTCCTTACTTGAGAGAAATTGGGTTACAAATTTTAGGAAGATTTTTCTCCTTTTAACCCTTCAATTCAAAAACTGGGTCTACAAGAACGTGCGAGTGTAAAAAATTAAGATTTTGAATTTTCTCCTTCACTTTGCTGCTATTCCTGTGAAACACTTAAACGGTTAAAACACTTACTGAATGTCATTTTGAATACTTTGAGAGGTGCAGTTTTTATAATGGGGTAATTTGTGGAGTATTTCTAATATGAAGGCCCCTGAAATCCACTTCAAAACTGAACTGGTCCCTGAAAAATTCTGATTTTGAAAATTTTGTGGAAAATTGCTGCTATACTTTAAAGCCCTCTGATGTCTTCCAAAAGTAAAAACATGTCAACTTTATGATGCAATCATTTCTATAATGCAATCATAAAGTAGACATATTGTACATGTGAATCAATATAACATTTATTTGGGATATCCATTTTCCTTATAAGCAGAGAGTTTCAAAGTAAAAAAAAATGCAAAATTTTCTCATTTTTCATCAAATTTGGGAACTTTTCACCAAGAAATGATGCAAGCATCGACGGAATTTTACCACTAACATAAAGTAGAATATGTCACGAAAACAACAATCTCAGAATCAGAATGAAAAGTAAAAGCATCTCAGAGTTATTAATGCTTAAATGGTCAGATGTGCAAAAAAGGCCTGCTTCCTTAAAGGGGTTGTGCGCTGCCCTAATTTTCGGAGCTCCACCCACAGCGTCCGGAAGTTCATTACTCCAAACGCTGTGTGCGGGCTTCCGTGTTCGCGGCCGCCCCCTCGTGACGTCATGCTCGCCCCTCTACCAAAGTCTATGGGAAGGGGGTGTGACAGCGGTCGCGCCCCCTTCCCATAGACTTTCCTTGAGGGGGCGGGCGAGACGTCACGAGGGGGCGGGTGAGACGTAACGAGGGGGCGGGCGAGGGGCCGGGCGTGATGTCACGCCCGGCGGCCGTGAACACGGAAGCCTGCACACAGCGTTTGAAGTAATGAACTTCCGTACGCTGTGAGCGGAGCTCGGAAAGTCAGGGCAGCGCACAACCCCTTTAAGGTGAAAATGAGCTGCCTCCTCAAGGGGTTAAGCAGACATTTTTCTGTGTGCAACAACTACTTAAATTTTTATATACACAGACACAAGGCTACTTTTCTGTGTACAATAACCATTTACATTTTCTTATACTAGCAGATAAATTTATTGCAACTGCAACAAGGTTCAGATGCATACACCTGATAAGTGCAATTTTTAGCAAGAAGCCCTTACGTTACTATGGAGTTATAAGGTATACTCCGGATCATCTCCAAAAACCCACTTAGGTAATTTTGGTGAGCGCGGTCATGCACTCTGCAAACTGGATAGAGGTACCTCAGGTTCAGGGCTGGAGGAGGAAGAGAAGGCCACCTCTGGCGGGGTACTCACTGATGACTCCTCCGATGGGATCTCGGCCCATGAGCCCCAGGTCCTATGGTGAGGGGACATTCTCACCGGTGATGCACCTCCAGGTGTCCCAGCGCCTTTCCCTGGAGGTGTGTCCGGCCAGTCATCATTGTCGTCAGGCAGTGGGGGAAGATTGCAGGCCCCCTCTTCATCTAACGACAACCGCTGCAAAGGGTCAGCGAGGTTCTGGAACAGTTGGGGTGCGACCGCCACAACTTTCCGCTGTTCCGGTGCCATCTTGATGCTTTCGCAATGAGGAACGCTGCTCTGCTCCATGTCTGTACTCTCCGGCTCTCTGTACAGACTGAAGAGGTCGCTTTGCAGGGTTTCTTTTGTACTGGGTTTCCCCAAAATGGCTGCCAGCAGGAAGAACGTCATCAGTGCAGCCCCGACTTTCGGTTCTCCCTGGAACAACGTCTGTACATTTAAGTTCCCCTTTGGCTGCGATACAGTAACTTGGCAACCACACCCAGGGGCAGGCTGTGGCGCAGCACGGGACTTTTTCGCCCGCTTCTCTGGCAGCAAGTTAACTCTTGGCATGTTGCCCAGACTGGAGGATCGCAGCATAAATTCGCCTCTCTCTGTACACATTTGCGCAGCAAATAAATCTTTGCCTCCCCCCTTACTTTTCGTGTGGCCCCCTTGTATTGTACACCACACGCACCGCTCTTGTACATGGAAATGCAGTTTGCAGCACATGACCACAGTCTCTTATATAAACACAGTCTCTTATATAGGGGAGAGCACACTTTCACTGGTGGCAACAGCAGCAGGCACACTGCAACACAGCAGGCACACCCGTATCCTGTTCATGATGCCAAAAAGGCTTTGTGGTGCCTTGGGGGGGGGGGGGTTGTATGGCAGTTGGGGTGTTGCTGTGAGGTATATCACGGTTAAAATGAACTCTTGTCAGTCGTGATGCCAGGGATAATACACAGTGATCTCACAGTACAGAGATAATACACAGTGATGTCACAGTACAGGGATAATACACAGTGATGTCATAGTACAGGGATAATATACACAGTGATGTCACAGTACAGGGATAATACACACAGTGATGTCACAGTACATGAATAATACACACAGTGATGTTACAGTACAGGGATAATACACACAGTGATGTCACAGTACAGGATAATACACACAGTGATGTCACAGTACATGAATAATACACAGTGATGTTACAGTACAGGGATAATACACACAGTGATGTCACAGTACAGGATAATACACACAGTGATGTCACAGTACAGGGATAATACACAGTGATGTCACAGTACAGGGATAATACACAGCGATGTTACAGTACAGGGATAATACACACAGTGATGTCACAGTACAGGGATAATACACAGCGATGTTACAGTACAGGGATAATACACACAGTGATGTCACAGTACAGGGATAATACACAGCGATGTTACAGTACAGGGATAATACACACAGTGATATCACAGTACAGGGATAATACACAGTGATGTCACAGTACAGGGATAATATACACAGTGATGACACAGTACAGGGAAAATACACAGTGATGTCACAGTACGGGAATAATACACACAGTGATGTCACAGTACAGGGATAATACACAGTGATGTCACAGTACAGGGTAAATACACAGTGATGTCACAGTACGGGAATAATACACACAGTGATGTCACAGTACAGGGATAATACACAGTGATGTCACAGTACAGGGATAATACACAGTGATGTCACAGTACAGGGATAATACACACAGTGATGTCACAGTACAGGGATAAAACACACAGTGATGTCACAGTACAAGGATAATATACAGTGATGTCACAGTACAGGGATAATACACACAGTGATGTCACAGTACAGGGATAATATACACAGTGATGTCACAGTACAGGGATAATTCACACAGTGATGTCACACTACAGGGATAATGCACACAGTGATGTCACAGTACAGGGATAATATACATAGTGATGTCACAGTACAGTGATAATATACACAGTGATGTCACAGTACAGGGATAATACACACAGTGATGTCACACTACAGGGATAATACACACAGTGATGTCACAGTACAGGGATAATATACACAGTGATGTCACAGTACAGGGATAATATACATAGTGATGTCACAGAACACTGATAATATACATAGTGATGTCACAGTACAGGGATAATATACACAGTGATGTCACAGTACATGGATAATATACACAGTGATGTCACAGTACAGGGATAATATACTTAGTGATGTCACAGAACACTGATAATATACATAGTGATGTCACAGTACAGGGATAATATACACAGTGATGTCACAGTACAGGGATAATACACACAGTGATGTCACAGTACAGGGATAATATACAGTAATGTCACAGTACGGGGATAATACACACAGTGATGTCACAGTACAGGGATAATATACACAGTGATGTCACAGTACAGGGATAATATACAGTGATGTCACAGTACAGGGATAATACACACAGTGATGTCACAGTACAGGGATAATATACATAGTGATGTCACAGTACAGGCATAATACACAGTGATGTCACAGTACATGAATAATACACACAGTTATGTCACAGTACAGGGATAATATACACAGTGATGTCACAGTGCAGGGATAATACACACAGTGATGTCACAGTACAGAGATAATACACAGTGATGTCACAGTACAGGGATAATGCACAGTAATGTTACAGTACAGGGATAATACACACAGTGATGTCACATTACAGGGATAATATACACAGTGATGTCACAGTACAGGGATAATACACAGTGATGTCACAGTACAGGGAAAATACACAGTGATGTCACAGTACGGGAATAATACACACAGTCATGTCACAGTACAGGGATAATACACAGTGATGTCACAGTACAGGGATAATACACAGTGATGTCACAGTACAGGGATAATACACACAGTGATGTCACAGTACAGGGATAATACACACAGTGATTTCACAGTACAAGGATAATATACAGTGATGTCACAGTACAGGGATAATACACACAGTGATGTCACAGTACAGGGATAATATACACAGTGATGTCACAGTACAGTGATAATACACACAGTGATGTCACACTACAGGGATAATACACACAGTGATGTCACAGTACAGGGATAATATACATAGTGATGTCACAGTACAGGGATAATATACACAGTGATGTCACAGTACAGGGATAATATACATAGTGATGTCACAGAACACTGATAATATACATAGTGATGTCACAGTACAGGGATAATATACACAGTGATGTCACAGTACAGGGATAATATACATAGTGATGTCACAGAACACTGATAATATACATAGTGATGTAACAGTACAGGGATAATATACAGTAATGTCACAGTACAGGCATAATATACACAGTGATGTCAGAGTACAGGGATAATATACAGTAATGTGACAGTACAGGGATAATACACACAGTGATCTCACAGTACAGGGATAATACACAGTGATGTCACAGTACAGGGATAATACACAGTGATGTCACAGTACAGAGATAATACACACAGTGATCTCACAGTACAGAGATAATACACAGTGATGTCACAGTACAGGGATAATACACAGTGATGTCACAGTACAGGGATAATATACACAGTGATGTCACAGTACAGGGATAATAAACATAGTGATGTCACAGTACAGGGATAATATACATAGTGATGTCACAGTACAGGGATAATATACACAGTGATGTCACAGTACAGGGATAATACACACAGTGATGTCACAGTACAGGGATAATACACACAGTGATATCACAGTTAAGGGATAGTAACATAGTTCATAAGGTTGAAAAAAAGACCAGAGTCCATCAAGTTCAACCTATATCCCTAATGAGTCCTTACTGAGTTGATCCAGAGGAAGGCAAAAAAAAAACTCATACTAGAGGTAAAAATTCCTTCCTGACTACAAATATGGCATCAGAATAAATCCCTGGATCAACGTTCTGTCCCTATAAATCTAGTATCCATAACCTGTAATGTTATTCTCCAAAAATGAATCCAGACCCCTTTTGAATTCTTTTACAGAGTTCACCATGACCACCTCCACTGGCAGAGAGTTCCACAGTCTCACTGCTCTTACAGTAAAGAACCCCCGTCGGTGCTGGTGTAGAAACCTTCTTTCCTCTAGACGTAGAGGATGCCCCCTTGTTATACATACAGTGCCGGGTATAAATAGATCATGGAGAGATCTCTGTACGGCCCCCTGATATATTTATACATAGTTATTTATACATAGTTATTAAGCCTTCATTTTTCTAAACTAAATAACCCTAATTCTGATAATCTTTCTGGGTACTGTAGTCCTCCCATTCCCCGTATTACCCTGGTTGCCCGTCTTTGATCCCTCTCCAGCTCCACTATATCTTTCTTGTACACTGGTGCCCAGTACTGTACACAGTATTCTATGTGTGGTCTGACTAGTGATTTGTACAGCAGTAGAATTATTTCCTTGTCGTGGCATCTATGCCCCTATTGATGCACCCCATGATTTTATTAGCCTTGGCAGCAGCTGCCTGACACTGGTCACTACAGCTAAATTTACTGTTAACTAAGATTCCTAAATCCTTTTCCACGTCAGTCTTCCTAAGTGTCCTTTAGTATTTATTTTGTAATCTTTAGTAGCCCTTTAGTATTATGTCACTGTATACTAATGACTGTGCTTTGCCCTCTGCCCTGTCTGACCTACACTTCATTAATAGTATATGCAGTATGGGCCAGACAGGGGGCAGAGGGCATAGCACAGTCATTGTTATACAGTCAGTGGCATAATACTAAGGTGCTATATTACATCCATTGTGCTGTCCCATTTAATACATAATCCCAGCCCAGTTTTTTCCTCCCCATGTGCATTACCTTACATTTATCAGTATTAAACCTCATCTGTCACTTCCCAGCCCAAACCTCCAACCTATCCAGATCCATTTGTAACAGTGCACTGTCCTCTATAGTGTTTACTGCTTTACAGAGTTTAGTATCATCTGCAAAGATTGCTACTTTACTATTCAACCCCTCTACAAGGACTTTAATGAATATATTCAATAGAACAGGACCCAAGACGGACCCCTGTGGTCCTCACTAGTAACAGTCACCCAATCAGAAGAAGTACCATTAATAACCACCCTCTATTTCCTATCACTGAGCCAGTTACTTACCCACTTACACATATTCTCCCCCAGCCCAACCCTTCTCATAATATACAGAGTGATGTCACAGTACAGGGATAATATACAGAGTGATGTCACAGTACATGAGTATGTGCACAGTGACATCACAGTCCTACAGAGAATACGGAGGGGGAGATTTATTAAAACCTGTCCAGAGGAAAAGTTGCCCAGTTGCCCATAGCAACCAATCAGATTCCTTCTTTCATTTTTCAGAGGCCTTTTCAAAAATGAAAGAAGCGATCTGATTGGTTGCTATGGGCAACTCAGAAACTTTTCCTCTGGACAGGTTTTAGTGTTTTTGTTTATAATTAATTTTTATTATATCTCGCATATCTTGTGTTTGTGGGGGCCTTACGTTCAAGTTTTGCCTAAAGCCTCACAAAGTCTAGAGCCGCCTCTGGATCTGATAACACCAGCAATTACTTTTCATGATTAAGGCTAGGTACACATGAGCCTAATATGGCCACATCTGTTTTAGGGATATAAGTCTCAGCCCACCTGGGGGTCTTAATACTTATGCTGACAGTTTCATTGGGATCTGTGATGCTGTCAGTTCGAGATTGCCGTACTATCGGTCAGGCTGCAACCTGTAGCCTAATATGGAAAAAGAAATGTTGCCATAATACACTCATGTTAAAGTGTTCATATTATGATAAGTTCCTCTACCCTATAGACCTTGTAATGGACCCCTCCAGTCTTCAGACCCCTGATCAACAACCTTATAACGAAATACTCTCTGCATTTCTTTGACAATATTAAATATACCACGCACCAGCCTATAACACGCACCCTCATTTTACCAAGGATATTTGGGTAAAAAAAGTTTTTTACCCAAATATCCATGAAAAAATGAGGGTGCATGTGTGCGCGTGTATACCCCGATATACCCCCAGGAAAGGCAGGGGGAGAGAGGCCGTCGCTGCCCGCTTCTCTCCCCCTGCCTTTCCTGGGGTCTAGAGCGCTGCTGTCGGCCCTTCTCACCCCCTGGTTATCGGCGCCGCTGCCCGTTCTGTCCCCCTGACTATCGTTGCCGGCGCCGATAGCCAGGGGGAGAGAAGCGGCGCCGACAGCCAGGGGGAGAGAAGGGGCAGCGGCACCCATTGCCGGCGCCGCTGCCCCGTTGCCTCCCCCCATCCCCGGTGGCATAATTACCTGAGTCCGGTCCGCGCTGCTCCAGGCCTCCGTCGTGCGTCCCCAGCGTCGTTGCTATGCACGGCGCGGCGCTCTGACGTCATGCGCCGCGCCGTTCAGCGCATAGCAATGACGCCGGGGACGCACGACGGAGGCCTGGAGCAGCGCGGACCGGACTCAGGTAATTATGCCACCGGGGATGGGGGGAGGCAACGGGGCAGCGGCGCCGGCAATGGGTGCCGCTGCCCCTTCTCTCTCCCTGGCTATCGGCGCCGGCACCGATAGTCAGGGGGACAGAACGGGCAGCGGCGCCGATAACCAGGGGGTGAAAAGGGCCGACAGCAGCGCTCTAGACCCCAGGAAAGGCAGGGGGAGAGAAGCGGGCAGCGACGGCCTCTCTCCCCCTGCCTTTCCTGGGGGTGTATCGGCGTATAACACGCACACAGACTTTAGGCTAAAAATTTTAGCCTAAAAAGTGCGTGTTATACGCCGATAAATACGGTACTCTTTGGGTCTCTAAGGCTAAGTTCCCACTGCTGTTGTGCTCCGACCTGTCCTGGGTGTGTACGGCACTTTTTTTTGTACAACTTACGCCGACAGATTTCAACGGATCTCGTTGACTTGAACATGGTCGGGGATCCGGTATTTTACAGGATTGGAGAGGATTAAGAAACAGGAAATGCAGTATTTGTTTCACTGCTCAACTCCCGCCCTTCTGACGGACTGCTTGAGAAAGCTCCCTTTTACCGGAGCACAACGGACGTGTGAACGAGCCCTTATATAGCAACATTTCCTTAATGTTTGAAACACCCCTTTTCCCTCTGCTCGCACCTTGCCTTTTATTAATATTCTGTCAATGAACAGTTAGCAGTCACTCCCCAATATCCTCCTCCTTTCCTTAGATGGGACCGCCACTTCCCTTCTCTCCAAGAGTAATAAGGTATATATATATGTAAATGAAACTCTTGTGGTGTTAGATTTTGTCCCGGCATGTTTTCTTACTTAGGATTATTAGTATTGTTACTGGGTTTTTCCTAGTTAACCCCTTAAGGACCAAGCCCATTATGACCTTAAGGACCAGAGCATTTTTTTGCACATCTGACCTCTGTCACTTTAAGCTTTAAAGGGGTATTCCAGTTTTTTTTTTTTTTTTATTTGACTATGCTACAGGGGCTGTAAAGTTAGTGTAGTTCATAATACTGTCTATACCTGTGTGTGACGGCTTTCTCACAATTCTTCTGTGATTTTCACTCCAATATTTATTTTATCAGCATACAAAATGACCATTGTCACAGATTTTTCCCAGCTTGCAATGCGGCCGAGACCTGACATCACTAGTCAGCTGATGACCGGGAGCCTGTCTGCTTCAATGGGTGGAGCGATCGCTTGGTGGTAGAGAGATCAATCTGCAACTAAGGCAACAGCTGTAGGCACCCTGATTGAAAACCACATGTCTTTGAATGGATGCAGCTCATTTATGTTTCAATGGGTGGGGTGGCTGATGTGTGCGAGGGAGGAAAATGGAATTCTGGGATTTGTAGTCAAAAAAAGAAAAGTCAAACAGGAAATACCAGTTCACAAAAAGCTAGCCACAGTGTTATGGTAATCACATGACATAGCCATTTAGCCCCAAGACAAGCACAGATCCTTCCCAAGCATGTCCATTACTGTCTGCCAGGTACGTACTAAAATCACCTTATAGTGGATAACCCCTTTAATAACTCTGGGATGCGTTTACCTATGAATTTGATTCTGAGATTGTTTTTTCATGACATATTCTACTTTAACATTAGTGGTAACTTTTCGTCAATACTTGCATCATTTCTTGGTGAAAAATTAGAAAATTTAGCATTTTTCTAACTTTGAAGCTCACTGCTTGTAAGGAAAATGGACATTCCAAATAAATTATATATTGCATCATAAAGTTGGCATGTTTTTACTTTTGGAAGACATCAGAGAGCTTCAAAGTTCAGCAGCAATTTTCCAATTTTTCAAAACATTTTCAAAATCTGAATTTTTCAGGGACCAGTTCAATTTTGAAGTGGATTTGAGCGACCTTCATATTAGAAATACCCCATAAATGACCCCATTATAAAAACTGCACCCCTCAAAGTATTCAAAATTACATTCAGAAAGTTTGTTAACCCTTCTGGTGTTCCACAGGAATAGGGCGTGTAAACAATGTCGTGGTGTCCAGCCCAAAGTGGAACTTGAAAGGTCTGCCTCTTGTTGCCAGGGGAGGCGAATGAAGAGGATGCACCGCTGAGTCACATCCAGTCCCAGGCCCCGCTGATGACATCCTTCCGGCTGGCGTCCATCGTGTCGGAGCCCAATATAAAAGGCAAGGCAGAGTTTGACCTCTTCAGTCTACAGGAAGTGCCAGCAGAGAGCACCAAGATGGCGGAGGCCCAGCAGTCCATGTGTGCCGGGAGTCCCAAGATGGAACCGGAGCCTACCCCCGAGGAGACTAAAGCAAGAAGATCCCTGGGAGAAGCTGTACCATTAGCTCCGGTGACAGCGCCCGGCTCCAGAGGTTCCAGTCAAGTGCCCGCTGCTGCACAGACTCTGCCAATGCTTCTATCAAGTAAGTCGCTGGTAGCGGGAGGCCGCTGGGTATACCCGTTAGTGTCCAACGTTGCCCCCACAGATTACCAACCCAAAGGGGAGACACTAGCTAAGGGGTCCCACCAGGTACAGCCCAGGCCGCAGCAACTTCAATGATCCCGGCTGCTGCATCCCTATGCTAGACCTCTTAAAGGGCCAGTAGTCCACAAGTTATCAAGGGTCCCAGTCATGCGAAGAAAACGGTGAGCAAGAATTAAAGCACATGCTGCCGTGCCGACGGCGGATGGCTATGTCCTCTATATCAGTTGTACCGCATCCGTCAGAGCCTGCAACAATCAGGGCAAAAAGACTTCCTGCCCACCAACCATTAGCAAGTCAGTCAAATCCGTACCAAGATTATGGAAACCATGACCTGAGAGGTCCAAAAGCTGGCCCTTAAAGAACTTAACAAACTGATTCCCGGCACTATAGCCCAATTACCTGGGGTCTACAGGCCTCCAGAGGTGCATCCAAGGGGCCAACTATGGCCCCACCCTAGCTGTCCAAGTCGATAGGACCTGTTGGTCTCCTCCCTCCAAGTGTTAAAGGAGCCGTAACACAGGAGGAGCACCCTGAAGCCTCAGCGATGGATCTTCAGTACCAAAGTGATCCAACAGCGATGGATCCCAAGTACTACAGACCTGCAAGTCAAGGTTCCTGTACAGATGTGCCCAGGCCTACTCCTAGGAGCGAGGAGGTTTGGCCTGACCACCGGACACCAACTCATGTACCCAGTCCTACTACAGCTGTCAAGGAGGTTTGGCCTAACCAACGGGTACCACGAAAGTGCCTAGGCCTACTTCAGTTGTCAAGGAGGTTTGGCCTGAAGAGCAGGCACCAACAAGTAATCCCTCTGTGGCGCAAGGCGCTGCAGTGCAGGTGGTGGTTACAGTTAGTCCCACCATCACTAATTCCAGTTTGTGCCACTTGTCCTGGGACACCCATATTGACCCCATGCAAGGGACCCAGTCTTGCAACCCTAGGTACATCTCCCAGCATAGGACCCCACCTGGTAGGCGAGACTGGAAAAGAAAATTGCCTGAAAGAAAGAACGCTCTCTAAGTAACTTGTGTACAGTAAATGTAACCAAACTTTGGTCGTAAGCAGTAGAACACTTTATTGTTTCAGGTTTCCAGCAACAGTTAAAGATATGCACCTGACAAGACTGTGTCAAGAAAAGTTCTTCCATTTGTAACGCAACCAACCCTCGTAAGTAATGTGCCTGGATCCGGCCGAGAGACTCCTTGGTGTAGGAGATTCTATTAAGCTGCATACCAGTCTTCTCAGGATGGGGACCCTGAGTTGACTGAACCATGAACTCCTGTTGTACATGGACTACTGAGCAGTACATGAACTCTTGTGTGAATGTATAAAGTAATATATTTTGGTTCAGTTAAAAAACAAAGGGTCATGGAGGTACACTGAGTTGTTGTGGTCCTAATGTTATAGTCCTATGTTGTGTTATCAAATGTCAAATAAAATGTATAAGATTATTGTGCACTTAATGTCAATGTGTACAGTCATTCATGATGTCTGGTTGTTTCCTCACAGGGGTTTGTCCTGTTACGTTCGGGAGGAGCATATATCACCCCTTTACCAGCATCCAGTACAAAGTATAGTGTGTGTAGAACACTACAGTACACATAGTTGTGTACACAATTAAAGTACACATAGTACAGTATATACAAGTCAAGTATACCTCAGTCACATAAAGTAGTACCGTATCACTCACATTTCACAGACTACTCAAAGTAACATGTCAAGTGTATGTAATGTCATATGTCATCCTGTTCATGCACCCGATACTTTCCTGGCCAGGAAGTATTCCTGAAACTAACCTAAAGCACATAGTCAGTACAAAGTAACATGAATGTCAAAGTGTTATCGGTATTCATTGTCTAGCATAAAAATGTCTAGAGTAAACCAAAAATAGAGTTCTGGGGAGATGTGTTTTATGCCAAGGGACCTCAGTAGCTAAGGCATTGGGCAGAGAGGCTCCGGCAACCCAATCCACAACTATAAGTCTAAAGTCATAAGTCGTGTCATGTATACAATGTCTAGCAAACAATGTCTAGTACAGTAACCCCCCGACATGCGATGGCCCGGACATATGATCACATCGACATACGATGGCCTCTCAGAGGCCATCGCATGTCGATGTCAGTATTGTCATACGATGCTTTTATATGTCGGGGCCATCGCATTAACTGCTATCAGACAGCGCAAAATGCTTAAGCTGCTGTCGGATAGCAGTTTAAGCATCCCGGACAGGTTCACTTACCTATCCCCGCTGCTCCGGGTCCACTGCGCGATCCTCCGGCATCTTCTCCGGGGTTCGGGCCTCACTTTCCGGCGTCGTTATTACGCCGCTGCGCACACCGTGCCGGCGCAGCAACATAATAACGTCACCAGAAAGCGAGGCCCCAACACCGGAGAAGATGCGGAAGAAGCCGGAGGATCCTGAAGAAGACGCCGGAGCAGCGGGACAGCATCGGGAGCCCCTGGGACAGCATCGGAAGCGGTGAGGATGCGGTACGGAGCGGCGGGGACAGGTGAGTATTAAATGCACTTTTTACATTGCACGAATCCCTCAACATACGATGGATTCGACAAACGATGGGTCGTTTGGAACGAATTACCATTATATGTTGAGGGACCACTGTATATAGTCAAGTCGTGTACAGTATATCACATGCATAGTATGTCACATGCATAGTCAAAAAATTTTATGCTTAGTAAACAGTTATGCGAGTCAGTAAATGCATAGGCCAGTTATAAAATGTAAGGCCAGTTATAATCTGCATAGTAAAGGTACTTAAAAGTTCAAGTAAATGTATTTGTACAAGTTATATATAACAAATATAACCACAAATCCTGTTGCCAATCCTGTTCAACTACAAGTCAGAGCGTGTATGGACTATTATACAAAGACTCTAATATTATCTGTTGTTTCACCAGCGTGAAATGGACGTTTGTGCATAAAATGCCTCAGGACTGCATCTGGCCCTGCGGCAACTTCGTTCCTCAAGCCTGACAGAACCTTACGTCGAGGACGACTTATGTTAAGCAAGGGGGTGTGTAATGTCCCAGTACAGGTACATGGCCCTATACTACCTGTAGGCCCTGTGAGATTGAGTCCCTCAGTGACCTTGGGGCTCCCCTGCAGGGTCTACCTTTGTTTTCTCCCTGTTGTTTTATATGGTTTGTGTATCACTTTAATGCATAGACAGGATCCCTATGTCTAGATAGTATAGAGGACCTGTGGGAGGCCTCAAGGACCTGTGAGTAAGCCTGTTACATGTTATGTTACGCAGTCACATGATCTGTTGTCACATGTACTCCCAGAGAGCACCAGTTTAACCTATGACCCACAGCTTGACCAATGGGCTTTAGTCCAGCCCCCCACTATATAAAGGGGCGGCCATTGCCATTAGCTCTCTTAGCACTTATCACCAGCTACATTACTGAGCTCAGCTACCAGAGATCTCAGGATAAGTTTTCAGCATCTGGAAGGCCACACAGCTCAAGTCTATGCAGTAAGTCTACAAGTCTATGTCTGCTGTCACTGAAACTAGTCAAGTCCTACACATAGTCAAGTCAAGTCTCATTACAAGTATTGGTCCAGAAGGCTGCGAGGTCCTCTGGGTCCTGGCCACCTCTCTGGGAAATCTGTCCTTAGCTGTGAAGATAATTACACCTCGGAGCGAAGTTTGCTCCATGCATCAGATGTCTGGGGTGCCACAGTCGAGATTGCTCCGTTTTACCCAAACTGGTTGTGGACTCTTTATTTACTACTAGCCCATGGGATAGCGGAGAATCCGGGCGTGTGGTGTTCCGGTACCCAAAAATCACACTGATGTCACAAACACATATGGGTTAATACCATACGACCCAATGGGTTAATAACATCTGATCCCACCACTCACTCCGCAACACCTGTGGTCCCGCCATTCACCACTGTGGCTCACCACATCTGTTTTGGTGAATTCTCTGGACTTACATTCAGTTGGATGAGATCTGTCCTTATTGAGACTGAGACAATTTTAAGCGTAGTGGGTGGAGTGGAGATACCATGTGAGTTGGAATTTATTTGGGGATAAAAAATTTTAGACTGGTTAAAGACTATATTTCACTTGATATCCATCCTCTACTAGTAATAGTGCATGATGAGGTGGGGATGTGGACAAAACATCCTCTGCAGTATTTATTTGTCTCTTTCTTTCAATACACTCAGCGAACGGAGCCCCCCTGAACGCTGACATGTATGTCTGGTACTTAGATGTCAAATCGCGGGGGTCCCGCCGCTGGGGACCCCTGCAATCTCGACTGTGGCACCCCAGACATCCGGTGCATGGAGCAAACTTCGCTCTGAGCCGGATGACTGGTGATGCGGGGCAGAGGCTTGTAATGTCACGGCCACGCCCCCTCAATTCAAGTCTATCCGCCACGCCCCCTCCTATAGACTTGCATTAAGGGGGCATGGCCATGACGTCACAAACCTCCCAACGCTCTAAATGAACGCCGGGTGCAGCTTGGGACCCCTGCGATCAGACATCTTATAAGATGTCTAGGGGCGGAGTACCCCTTTAAGCTGGAAAAACCGCACCTGCTCAAGATAGATCACTGCCAAATGTATGGGAGTATTATCTGACAGGACAGATAGAGCATTGTTTTCTTTGTTGATTTTTTATTTGAATACATTTTTTGGGCCACTAGTGGGGGTAAGGTCACATGGTTCTGATCTTTGACCTGCACAATCTGCCTTGTGATTGTATTTTATAACCTGTGTACCTGTCATGTCTGTTGTATTATACCTGTGGTTAATTAAAATACTTCCGATGAATAAAGATGGCGGCTGTATTTTGTAATAAAATTTGTATAAGTAACATCAGAACTAATTCCCGTACTAAATCAGAACAGGATGACTTTAGCCATTTCCTACAAACATGTGTTTTTTTTGTTTTTTTTTATTAATGTGGGAAGAAGTTATGGTGTGTCATCTGCCCCGCTGTGCATAAAGCAGACTTTAAAGGATGCAAAGCGAGTGGAGGTCTGACAATCTCAGAACATAAACATAAGGACGCACTACTTGGCAATTAATAAAGCATTTATGTCGGGAAGTGGAACCAGATAAGACCGCCATATGATGTCATCTGCTCCAAAAATGTGATTCCCTCATTACTCTGCGAGCAGTGTAAAAACACTTGAAAGAGATCCCCGGGTAACCCAAGAGATAACGGTACCGAGGGTTGTTTACACGCCACATGATGGTGACCGTTGCGGCCAACACTCCCGGTGTTACTCCAAGCTATCTCTTTGGTTTGTTGTTACAATGTGTCAGTGACAGAACATTACATTCTAGGTTCATGATCTATTTATCTGTGCTCTCAGCAAGAAACTTTCCATTTCTTTTTTTTTTGTTACTTACAAAAAGAAAAACATAATCTGATGGTTCTATTGTGAAATGCAGCCTCCAGACGTCATCAATATAACTTTTCTTTGCATAAATGTTACGCCGAGCGCTCCGGGTCCCTGCTCCTCCCCGGAGCGCTCGCGGCGTTCTCCTCTCTGCAGCGCCCCGGTCAGCCCCGCTGACCGGGAGCGCTGCCCGGACACTGACGACGGGGATGCGATTCGCATAGCGGGACGCGCCCGCTCGCGAATCGCATCCCAAGCCACTTACCCGTCCCGTTCCCCGGCTGTCACGTTCTGGCGCGCGCGGCTCCGCTCACTAGGGCGCGCGTGCGCCAGCTCTCTAAGATTTAAAGGGCGAGTGCACCAATGATTGGTTCCTGGCCCAATCAGTCTAATTAGCCTCCACCTGCTCCCTGCTCATATAACCTCACTTCCCCTTCACTGCTTTGCCAGATCTTGTTGCCTTGTGCCAGAGAAAGCGTTTAGTGTTATGTCCCAAGCCTGTGTTCCAGACCTTCTGCTGTTGCCCCTGACTACGACCCTTGCTGCCTGCCCTGACCTTCTGCTACGTCCGACCTTGCTCTTGCCTTGTCCTTTTGTACCGCGCCTGTCTCAGCAGTCAGAGAGGTTGAGCCGTTACCGGTGGATACGACCTGGTTGCTACCGCCGCAGCAAGACCATCCCGCTTTGCGGCGGGCTCTGGTGAATACCAGTAGCAACTTAGAACCGGTCCACCGGTACGGTCCACGCCAATCCCTCTCTGACACAGAGGATCCACCTCCAGCCAGCCGAATCATAACAGTAGATCCGACCATGGATCCCGCTGAGGTGCCGCTGCCAAGTCTTGCTGACCTACCCACGGTGGTCGCCCAGCAATCCCAACAAATCGCCCAACAAGGACAGCAACTGTCTCAGTTGACCGCCATGCTACAGCAACTTCTGCCACTGCTACAGCAGCAACCATCTCCTCCGCCAGCTCCTGCACCTCCTCCGCAGTGAGTGGCCGCTCCTAGCCTCCGTTTGTCTCTGCCGGACAAATTTGATGGGGACTCTAATCTCTGCCGTGGTTTCCTGTCTCAATGTTCCCTACATATGGAGATGTTGTCGGACCAATTTCTTACAGAATGGTCTAAGGTGGCTTTCGTAGTTAGTCTTCTGTCTGGAAAGGCCTTGTCTTGGGCCACACCACTCTGGGACCACAATGATCCTGCCACAGCCACTGTCCAGTCCTTCTTCGCTGAAGTCCGTAGTGTCTTCGAGGAGCCAGCCCGGGCCTCCTCTGCCGAGACTGCCTTGCTGAACCTAGTCCAAGGAACTTCTTCCGTAGGCGAATACGCCATCCAGTTTCGTACCCTTGCCTCAGAGCTAGCCTGGAACAATGAGGCCCTCTGCGAGACCTTCAAGAAAGGCTTATCCAGCAACATCAAAGATGTACTGGCCGCACGAGAAATTCCAGCTAACCTGTCTGAACTTATCCTTTTGGCCACCCACATCGACAAGCGTTTTTCTGAAAGACACCAGGAGCTCCGCCAGGAAAAGGACCTTGATCTCTGGGCACCTCTCTCCCAGTATCCTTTGCAATCTACCCCTGTGCCTCCTGCCGAGGAGGCTATGCAAGTGGATCGGTCTCGCCTGACCCATGAAGAGAGGACTCGCCGCAGAGATAAAAATTTATGTCTGTACTGCGCTAGTACCGAACATTTCTTGGTGGACTGTTCTGTGCGTTACCGCACAGAACCCCTGCTTATGAGCATTGGACTGCATCACAAAAAATTTAATTTTTTGTTTTGCCCAACTGCACCTCTGAAGTCCACCTCGGTCTGCCATGGCTTCAACGCCATTCTCCTACCCTTGACTGGACCACCGGGGAGATCAAGAATTGGGGTCCTGCTTGTCACAAACGATGCCTCACATCTGCTCCTCATAGCCCCCTTCCTGGTAACACTCTGCCCCGTGACAAGCTTCACCCTCTGCCCCCCCTCCCCATTCCCACTTCTTCTGGATTGCCTGCCGCTGATATAGCTACCCAGGACTTCTCTTTTTTCCGGAAGGAAACTCAAGAGTCGCCCCCTATGTTCTTGTCTCATTTGGAGGGACAAGGAGACAAAAAGAGGGGGAGACCTAAGGGGGGGTACTGTTACGCCGAGCGCTCCGGGTCCCTGCTCCTCCCCGGAGCGCTCGCGGCGTTCTCCTCTCTGCAGCGCCCCGGTCTGACCTGCTGACCAGGAGCGCTGCACTGACACTGACGGCGGGGATGCGATTCGCATAGCGTGACGCGCCCGCTCGCGAATCGCATCCCAAGCCACTTACCCGTCCCGGTCCCCGGCTGTCACGTTCTGGCGCGCGCGGCTCCGCTCTCTAAGATTTAAAGGGCCAGTGCACCAATGATTGGTGCCTGGCCCAATCAGTCTAATTAGCCTCCACCTTCTCCCTGCTCATATAACCTCACTTCCCCTTCACTGCTTTGCTGGATCTTGTTGCCTTGTGCCAGAGAAAGCGTTTAGTGTATGTCCCAAGCCTGTGTTCCAGACCTTCTGCTGTTGCCCCTGACTACGACCCTTGCTGCCTGCCTTGACCTTCTGCTACGTCCGACCTTGCTCTTGCCTTGTCCTTTTGTACCGCGCCTGTCTCAGCAGTCAGAGAGGTTGAGCCGTTACCGGTGGATACGACCTGGTTGCTACCGCCGCAGCAAGACCATCCCGCTTTGCGGCGGGCTCTGGTGAATACCAGTAGCAACTTAGAACCGGTCCACCGGTACGGTCCACGCCAATCCCTCTCTGACACAGAGGATTCACCTCCAGCCAGCCAAATCATAACAATAAAGCAGTAGTACATCTGAAGACATGAAGATTTCTAATTCTGTTTCCCCATCCTGTGGGTTCCTTTTCACTAACTAAAAAAATAAATCAATATCATTTCAAATAAAAGCTCTAATCTTCATGCAGTGTCCTAGTAGGTAACCTGCAGAATTTGAGAATAGGTTGTCGGTTATGTGTACAGTACCTTATTTTGACTTAAATTAATTTAGGGGATAAGTGTGAGATTACAGGGGCTGACCATGCCCCCTCCCCCAGGAATGGCTCCCAGACTCCTTAGTTTTGAATGGAGCAGTGGGTTGGCATAAGTAACACCGATCCTTTCAATGACCGCCACATAGGCATTGAATCGAGTTGAGGGATGCATGCGCATTTCATTCTACAGTGTGCACTTGAATTGACTGTGAATGAAGGGGGCCCTATTGTATTACAAAGACCCATAGCTTGTCATGCGAACAGTCTAGTCTATGATAGGGGCCTGCTGTAGCCCACCCCCTCTCCAGACGTAATTAAAGAGTACCTGTCATGATCTTTTAAAATGTTATAATCCTCCCAGTTCACTGCCCCGTCATGATAAACCACCCCCGACTTTTATTTTTATTATTTTTTAGCTTTCTACCTTGATATTGCTCTGTATTTTCTGCTCAGTCTCAGTCAGATTCACAGACTGGGAAGGGGCATTCCCCAGCAGGTGTGACATCATCTGAAGCCATACAGGGGAGAACCACCTCCCTCACTCTGCTACACACAGCCCAGAGCATTTCAGTGTGAGATGAGCTATGATTGGATAAGGCTGCACACACACCCCTCAGCACTCCAAACTGCATTTCCTGATTTTGGACTTCTTCCAGGCCAGCAGGAGTCCAAAGTCTGTGCAAGAGATGGGGGAAATGTGATCTGCACAAGTAGGGAGACACCTAGTGGCAGCTTTTGTAAACACAAATAAAATATAGAAAACAGGGGAGAACCACCTCCCTCACTCTGCTACACACAGCCCAGAGCATTTCAGTGTGAGATGAGCTATGATTGGATAAGGCTGCACACACACTCCTCAGCACTCCAAACTGCATTTCCTGATTTTGGACTTCTGCCAGGCCAGCAGGAGTCCAAAGTCTGTGCAAGAGATGGGGTAAATGTGATCTGGACAAGTAGGGAGACACCTAGTGGCAGCTTTTGTAAACACAAATAAAATATAGAAAACTAATTTTTTTTAAACAAAGTACATTAGAAAGATTTTTTTATTTTCCATAAGGAGTGCAATAGCATGGCCGCTCCTTTCGTGAGAGCCATCTTAGGCCTCCGAGTTTGGGATTGTTTGAGCCTCATTAGCTTCTGCAAAATCAGAATTATATCGCAGAAACATTTCTAAAAATTAGTCTAATCTAATTTCTGAGGGAGAAATGGAGGAGAATATAAAGGAGACAGAGACTCTGATAAAATGTTGGAAAAGAACCTTAGTAGCTATCCTAACACCTTTCAGGGCTTCAGGCCCGGCCTAGATACTTTGTGGCAGCTTGCTGAATCTCAATAAGTATTTATCATTCCTTAGGAATCTGCCGGAAGCCAGAAGATCCATGAATGTGTATCACTCAGCAGAGAAGTCATTGGATTAGTTCTTTGTCTAGAGCCAGAGAACAGAGTTACTGGGACTCCAAATTCCTACCCGACTTCTTCAAGCTTTCTTTTATTGGAGTACTGTGTTATTAGACACTGTACCTCCACTTTTTTTGAAAAGTAAAATACTGTGTTGTACTGTGGTGTCCCGGTACCAGATTGCATCCGTTACCTTGAGGTGAGTCCCTAGGTACCGGTGGGGTCCTCATCTATAGTTAGCCCCTAGTCACCCCTTTAGTAGTTAAAATTATTCCAATTCTAAGTGTAAATATGTATATAATGTGTACTTACCTTCTTGTAGTGTTGCAGGACCTGCGGGTCACGTGATGCATTACAGAACTCTATGGTTTTCTAGTTAAGGACCTTTGGAGGTAGTCAGGTGATCACCCACCATGCATTGTAACAGTGAGTGACAGCTGACATTGGACCAATCCAAAACGGCCCTGCTCCTGCCCATATAACATATAAACATTAATCTCTCTTGTTCCCGCGCTGCTGATGAGGACGGTTCTGCGCAGCTGTCATCAGCACTTGCTAGGCCTAAGCCCTGCGGCCGCGGCCATCTCTCAAAAACTGTGAGTTACTTCAATCCCCATTAATTCTGCAAGACCACTGGACCTACATACTCCCCTAAATCCAGCGGATCTCTGCAAGAAACCCTAATTCTAATAATTTCTGGATAACTCAATGGTCCTCAGCATCTGTCAATCACTGCCGTGCTCAATAGAGACTTTGTTAATAAGACTGTTGCTGTTATTGGATGTACCGCAAATACCTCAGTAAAGTTTCACGCAAGTTCAAGTTCATCTTTGCTGTGGACATTCAGTCATTTATGCACGCACCTATCGTTTCTGGGAAGGGTGGCGATAGGCCGAAGATTTACCTCAGCGTATTAACCCTCACCCTGGCATCACAAGTGACAAGGGTTAGATTAACCCCTCATATACCAAGTACACAAGTACAGCAACACCACATCTACACAACACCCCAAGGCAGCTACCACAGTATTTTCTCTACATCCATGTCTGGCTTATTTTCTGCATCATTACCATCAAGGAACCCCATATACCATTTGACCAGACACTTAACATGGTGTGTCCCAGGGAAAATCTACACCATCACTTGTGCAGCCACCTTCCACTGCACCAGCCTAAGGAGAATAGGATTACCCTGTTGTGATGTCCCAGTACGGGATATGTTCCTACAGTCCTGTCTGGTTAAGTACTGTATGTGTTGCCCTTAGCAATGGACCACAAGCACAGGATCTGCTCCCCCAGCATAAATGCACAACTGCATTTGGGGTTGAGCAATTCCTTCCATTTGAAACCACATTTCAAAACTCCAAATCTAATGCACCTTAATCACTATTATAGGCAGAATTTTGGTGCACCTGTGAGGATGGCAGCATATCAGCCAACTTGGGTGGGGCTCATAGCCTTCCTCCCTCCTCCCATTGTATGTGTGCTTAGTCACACTGGAGTGAACTGGGAGCAGGCTGTGAGTCGGACCTAATGCCACTGTAATTGCACACTGGCCCCTGATTTTGCCCATACGGCACAGGTAGGTTAGTGTTAGGTCCCGTGCCACTTGAGAAACCTTGGCGTTGGTGTGTGGGCTCAGGTATGTCCTTCATATAAGGATATATTGGCTAATGTCTCAATTTTAACATCATTGTGAGGGTTAATCATATGTCACTGTTTACATCTACCACAGTAGTGCAAATAAATTTATGTATTATTCTTTATGTTACACATCCACACTTTTCATTGGGTGTAGGATACTATTGTGGCACTTTTAGTCCGCTGCAGACATCCCCCATTGTATGCATTTTCTGCTGTGGAACCCCCTTTGCAATGGACTATAAGTGCAGCATCTGCTCTCCCAGCATAAATGCACAACTGCATGTGGGGTTGAGCACCTCCAGCCATTTGAAACCACATTTTTTTTCTTGTTGTTCTAAATGTATGTCCACAGCCACAGAAGACTCCTCCAAAGTTACCTTACCCAGGATGACCATACTCTCAAGCTATACAACCTTACAATTGCTCACTTCATAGTCACCCCTCTTCAGACACTCAATTCACACAACAGGTGACCCTCTGCACAGCTATCCTTAGGTCCCACATTTTGTCTCTGGCCTTCATCCCATCACCAATTTTTTTTCAATGGACAAACCTCTCTTAGCCTTCAGATCAGAATGTTCCGGATCACTTCTGCAGAATGTGCCGGAAAAACATCTTAGGCTCCCTTTTTTTCCAACACGCACCCCACTTCTATATGTATTCTAAATCGTAATAAAGCCGCCTTACCCCCACCCCCTTGGTGACCAGCACAGTAAGTGGGTAGGTAGGTAAGTACCCCATTCAGCAGACAAGTTTACCATTATGTATATCTCCCATGGCAGAAAGGAGATAGTCAGTCCCTCCATTATGCAAGTAGTCTTCCCCACTAGGCCGGTATGTCTCCCCAGTAGGCAGGTAAAGTCCCCCATTAGACAAATATGTCTCTCCAGTATTCAGGTAGTCTACCCAGTAGGCAGGTAGTCCCCTCAAAAGGAAGGCTGCCCCCCCAGTAGGCAAGCAGTCACCGCATTAGACAGGTATCCCAACTCATTAGCTAGGTAGTCCCCCCATTAGGAAAGCAATCTACCCCCCCCCCCTCAGAATGCAGGCAGTTCCCCCCTTAGTAGGCAGTAAGCTCCTCATAAGGCAGGTAGTCCCCCAATAGGCAAACAGTTCTCCCGGTTTGGTAAGGAAACCCCCCCCCCCCCCCCCAACCTGTTTAAAAAAAACACTATCCTCCTCTGAATAACAATTATAATAATATCAAACAATCTTACCATTTCACTCCCATAGAAGTCTATAGAAGCAAAAAAAAAAAAAAAATGCCATAAACAATGCTATGTGAATTTAGCATTGGAGTTTTTCTGGTGCCCCCAAAAGATAAAAAAAAGGATCATGTCCCAGAAATATTAATTCTTACATAGTGATGCAATAACACCTTTTATGCTATGTTCACACGGGCGTAAAATGTTTCTGCCTCAGAAATCCTGCAGTGTGGACAGTGCAGTAGAATCCTAATGAAATCCATGGGACTCTGCTGCAGCGGAATGTCCTTGCGGACATTGAGGAAGATTTACCAAAATCTGTCCAGAGTAAAAGTTGCTGAGTTGCCCATAGTAACCAATCAGATTGCTTCTTTCTTTTTTCAGAGGCCTTTTCAAAAAGGAAAGAAGAGATCTGATTGGTTGCTATGGGCAACTCAGCAACTTTTTCTCTGGACAGGTTTTGGTAAATCTCCCCCATTGCGCGCAAGTTCCGCCTGTGTGAACATAGCCTGTTATATCGGAGCGTCTACACAGTATAATATCATAGCAAATCTTATTAAAAAAATACAGAATATTTGTTTTTGTGAATGGAGCGTCTGATTCGCAATTTTCCTTAAAACCTTCTGAATTTAACACGCAGCTTCCTTCCTTTTTGTGTTTTCCAATGTTTACATATCAATTATGACCAAATGTATTACAATTTTGTTGCAGAAATGCTGCATTCAATATTTTCTTCAGTCCAATTTTCCGCCTAATCTCTCATCCCAGAAAAGCAATGTAGCAAAAGAAATCCAGGGTTGTATCTAGTAGAGGATATAATAAAACACCCTGTTCTCCTCCGCTCACTGGTAATTAGGTCTCCTTGAGAAGTGAAGAAGAAAGACAGACTAAGGCCAATAAAGGGGCTTTACAGTCCTGGTTGAATGGAGCCTCTGTGCCCAATTCTTCTATTGATTCTCTACTATATGAAAACCTTCTTGAAAACACATATTGTCAAAAAAATAGAGTACAATTCTGTCTGCGCGAATATCCCCAGGCTGCTGGACCACTGTGGTTATATATACGGTGCAATCGCTGTATTGTGTGCACACTGTGGAGGCCGATATAGGCTCAGCTGGGGTTCACAAGTCACTACCATGGGACTACAGGGATCACGGATGGCATATCCATTTCTTCTCCAACTGTCCCCAGTTTGACCCGAACTTGTAAATTATTATCCATTACAAGAGACTTTCATCTTATGTTAAGTTCTTAACTATATAATTTTTAAAGAAAAACTTGGAAGGGAAGACAATATGCCCCCATCCAACATCTTTCTGGCAGTCAGACCTGGCAAGGCGTTTAAAGGGGTAGATAAAAAGGAGTGAAGGTAGGGGTCCAGCTCACAAAAATAGGTAAAACTTAGCTTCTACTTCACATAGTTAAAAACATGGAACAAAAAGAAAGCAACAAAAAACCCATGGGTGTGCTAAAATAAACGCTGACGCGTTTCGAACTTGCTAGGAGTTCTTAGTCATGACGGCCTGCGTTGTCCGTGCTCCAAGCCTATTTGCAAAAACCGCATGACGACCGCATGACAACCGCAACAGCAAGTGGTGAGCTGAACAACCTTTTTCCCTTTTTTTAAAGGGGCACTCCACCCCTAGACATCTTATCCCCTATCGAAAGGATAGGGGATAAGATGTCAGATCGCGGGGGTTCCGCCGCTGGGGACCCCCGGGATCTCGGCTGCAGGACCCACTTGTTGCGGCTTCTGGAAACGCTGGAGGCTTCGGCTCCCAACCATGGTGACGTGAGATCGTTATGTCACGACTCCGCCCCCCGTGTGACGTCACACCCCGCCCCTCAATGCAAGTCTATGGGAGGGGGCGTGACAGCCATCATGCCCCCTCCCATAGACTTGCATTGAGGGGCGGGGTGTGACGTCACACGGGGGCGGAGTTGTGACATCACGATCTCACATCACCGTGGTCGTGATGCGTTAGGATGAGAGCCTCCAGCGTGCCGGAAGCCACAACAGGTGGGTCCTGCAGCCGAGATCCCGGGCATCCCCAGCGGCGGAACCCCCGCGATCTGACATCTTATACCCTATTCTTTCCATAGGGAATAAGATGTCTAGGGGCGGAGTACCCCTTTAAGGTCCACAGCTACTTTATCTACTACCAGCCCTTTACTTCTATCAGAGTGAAGCTGACGATTCTGTAACGTCCAACTAGGTCACCACTAATAGTAATGGTTAGGAACTGCATGTGTCTTGATATGTGATACTGTTTTATGCGGTTAAAGGCCCAGATTTATCAAACTGCGTGACTGAAGAAATTGAGTGATTTTCCCACAACAACCTATCACAGCTCAGCTAACGAGCTGAAAGCTGAGCTGTGATTGGTTGTTGTGAAAAAATCCACACAGTTTGATAAATTTGGGCCACAGTGTTTAGGCTGTTACATTGTGTCTTTAAATATTTGTCTACAGGCAATGTAATGGCTTGGAGTAAAGGTTTCCCATACACTAAAATGGTAGGAAAGCTCTAACGGGAAGGCAGGGGAATAAGAGTAGATAGTCTATAATAGAGCGCAGGAGAGTGGGCGGTGGATAACTGGGAGATGTAGTGCTTGTATAGTTTATAGTGCTGTATAACCTGTAGTGCTATAGCCAGAATTTTATCTGAACTTGACCATAACCTGGACTTGTTACTTGGCTCCTGAATGCTCTCCTGGTCATGTCCTCTGGCTTGTTTGATCCTGAATGCTCTCCTGGTCATGTCCTCTGGCTTGTTTGATCCTGAATGCTCTCCTGGTCATGTCCTCTGGCTTGTTGGATCCTGAATGCTCTTCTGGTGATGTCCTCTGGCTTTTTGGATCCTAAATGCTCTTCTGGGGATGTCCTCTGGCTTGTTGGATCCTGAATGCTCTCCCAGTGATGTCCTCTGGCTTGTTGGATCCTGAATGCTCTCCCAGTGATGTCCTCTGGCTTGTTGGATCCTGAATGCTCTCCCAGTGATGTCCTCTGGCTTGTTGGATCCTGAATGCTCTCCTGGTCATGTCCTCTGGCTTCTTGGATCCTGAATGCTCTCCTGGCCATGTGCTCTGGCTTGTTGGATCCTGAATGCTCTTCTGGTGATGTCCTCTGGGTTGTTGGATCCTGAATGCTCTTCTGGGGATGTCCTCTGGGTTGTTGGATCCTGAATGCTCTCCCAGTGATATCCTCTGGCTTGTTGGCTCCTGAATGCTCTCCTGGTCATGTCCTCTGGCTTGTTTGATCCTGATTGCTCTCCCGGTGATGTCCTCGGGCTTATTGGATCCTGATTGCTCTCCCGGTGATGTCCTCTGGCTTGTTGGATCCTGATTGCTCTCCTGGTGATGTCCTCTGGGTTGTTGGATCCTGAATGCTCTTCTGGGGATGTCCTCTGGGTTGTTGGATCCTGAATGCTCTCCCAGTGATATCCTCTGGCTTGTTGGCTCCTGAATGCTCTCCTGGTCATTTCCTCTGGCTTGTTTGATCCTGAATGCTCTCCTGGTCATGTCCTCTGGCTTGTTTGATCCTGAATGCTCTCCTGGTCATGTCCTCTGGCTTGTTGGATCCTGAATGCTCTTCTGGTGATGTCCTCTGGCTTGTTGGATCCTAAATGCTCTTCTGGGGATGTCCTCTGGCTTGTTGGATCCTGAATGCTCTCCCAGTGATGTTCTCTGGCTTGTTGGATCCTGAATGCTCTCCCAGTGATGTCCTCTGGCTTGTTGGATCCTGAATGCTCTCCTGGTCATGTCCTCTGGCTTCTTGGATCCTGAATGCTCTCCTGGCCATGTCCTCTGGCTTGTTGGATCCTGAATGCTCTCCTGGTCATGTCCTCTGGGTTGTTGGATCCTGAATGCTCTTCTGGGGATGTCCTCTGGGTTGTTGGATCCTGAATGCTCTCCCAGTGATATCCTCTGGCTTGTTGGCTCCTGAATGCTCTCCTGGTCATGTCCTCTGGCTTGTTTGATCCTGAATGCTCTCCTGGTCATGTCCTCTGGCTTGTTTGATCCTGAATGCTCTCCTGGTCATGTCCTCTGGCTTGTTGGATCCTGAATGCTCTTCTGGTGATGTCCTCTGGCTTTTTGGATCCTAAATGCTCTTCTGGGGATGTCCTCTGGCTTGTTGGATCCTGAATGCTCTCCCAGTGATGTCCTCTGGCTTGTTGGATCCTGAATGCTCTCCCAGTGATGTCCTCTGGCTTGTTGGATCCTGAATGCTCTCCCAGTGATGTCCTCTGGCTTGTTGGATCCTGAATGCTCTCCTGGTCATGTCCTCTGGCTTCTTGGATCCTGAATGCTCTCCTGGCCATGTGCTCTGGCTTGTTGGATCCTGAATGCTCTCCTGGTGATGTCCTCTGGGTTGTTGGATCCTGAATGCTCTTCTGGGGATGTCCTCTGGGTTGTTGGATCCTGAATGCTCTCCCAGTGATATCCTCTGGCTTGTTGGCTCCTGAATGCTCTCCTGGTCATGTCCTCTGGCTTGTTTGATCCTGAATGCTCTCCTGGTCATGTCCTCTGGCTTGTTTGATCCTGAATGCTCTCCTGGTCATGTCCTCTGGCTTGTTGGATCCTGAATGCTCTTCTGGTGATGTCCTCTGGCTTTTTGGATCCTAAATGCTCTTCTGGGGATGTCCTCTGGCTTGTTTGATCCTGAATGCTCTCCTGGTGATGTCCTCTGGCTTGTTGGATCCTGAATGCTCTTCTGGTGATGTCCTCTGGCTTTTTGGATCCTAAATGCTCTTCTGGGGATGTCCTCTGGCTTGTTGGATCCTGAATGCTCTCCTGGTGATGTCCTCTGGCTTGTTGGATCCTGAATGCTCTCCTGGTGATGTCCTCTGGGTTGTTGGATCCTGAATGCTCTTCTGGGGATGTCCTCTGGGTTGTTGGATCCTGAATGCTCTCCCAGTGATATCCTCTGGCTTGTTGGATCCTGAATGCTCTCCTGGCCATGTCCTCTGGCTTGTTGGATCCTGAATGCTCTCCTGGTCATGTCCTCTGGGTTGTTGGATCCTGAATGCTCTTCTGGGGATGTCCTCTGGGTTGTTGGATCCTAAATGCTCTCCTGGTGATGTCCTCTGGCTTGTTTGATCCTGAATGCTCTCCTGGTCATGTCCTCTGGCTTGTTGGATCCTGAATGCTCTTCTGGGGATGTCCGCTGGCTTGTTGGATCCTGAATGCTCTTCTGGTGATGTCCTCTGGCTTGTTGGATCCTGAATGACCTCCTGGTGTTGTCCTCTGGCTTGTTGAGTCCTGAATGCTCTTCTGGTCATGTCCTCTGGCTTGTTGGATCTTGAATGTGCTGCTAGTTATGTTATCTGGCTTGTTGGATCCTGAAGGCTCTCCTGGTCATGTCCTTTGGCTTGTTGAATCCTAAATGCTCTACTAGTTAAGTCCTCTGGCTTTGTTCCTGCTTGTGATGCCATTTCAATCCCTTGACCTATGGCCAACCTAAAACAATTAAGATTGTTTTATCATTAAATAGCACCAATAGCCCTTGTACCCTACTCATGCAAACTTAAAAAAAAAATTAGCCCTAAAGTTATTGTGGTGTTTTGCAGTGAAAAAAGCATATTAATTTATAGACTTACTCAAAGCTATAAATTTTCCCATGCCTTAAAATAAATTACACGCACAGACTAGATAAATAGACCCTAGTTATTTGCCATTCAATTGTAAAATTCTATTAGAACATCAATTTAGCACATCCACTAAAATAGATAGTTAATGTTGGCAGACGGTTGCAATTTTTTTGCTCAAAACTTTCATGTGACATTAAGATACCCCAGCAAACCTGAGAAACCGTTTCCCAAAAACTAGAAAGGATGATAAACCAAGTCCATCCAGTAGAAAAAATAAAAGATGCATCAAAGGACATTCAGAGCATGAGATGATATCATGCGGCTATCGTCATGCTTCCCAATCAATCCATTGGATTCATAGCTGTACATTTGATGTATGTCCATTACATGTGACTATGACTGTAAGATATTATGGTGGGCAGTAAATAATAACTTGCTTGTATATAGGATGCATTTTTGCCCCTTATTAAGTAATATACATTTTATATGGTCCCACTAGGAAGTTTGGGGGTAACTGCCCTTTGGGAAGAACAATAATAGCTTTCTGCCATTTTGAAATTATTGAATCATATAAGCAAATGGACCAGCAAATTATCTGCATGTAAGCACCAACCAAACCACTTTCCTTATTGCCCTTGCCCACCCCCAAAGAACCCTGGTTATAACCTTAATATATTTTTCCCAGTGTCTAGACAGACCTAGTGACTCTATCCAGATTTTAACCAGATCTGTCAACAATCAGCCACACAAAACCAATACAATGGCACCACCCTACAGATATTCCACATTATAGTGCCCATACAGCCCACAGAGTAGCATCAGCACAATACATTCTACACAAGTTTTCCATACCATTGTGTCCACCATGCAATATGAATAAATTGTGCCATAAAATTGTGTAGATACAGTATTGCCAATGTGAATGAACAGAAGTGACCCTATAATACAAGATAAAAGTTTTATTACAGCTCCCTATTCCACTACACCGATTAAAAAAGATAGGTAGATAACTAATAAAGATAAAGAAAGTCCTTAAATATGTAAGTGAGAAAAATCTGCTGGGAGCTGAAATCATTGTCTATGTAGAGGACAGGAGCTTCTTCAGGGTCCTGTACAGTACACACAGTGTCCTAAAAAAGTAACATGGAGCCGCCTTCACCTGGTGTCCAAGGGACAGCTAACCGTGGCACAGGTAAAGAGTAGTACAGAACATTTAATACCACCCTGTACTGTAGGAGGCGCTTTACAGGTGTTTTACCAGTGAATTCCCATACTTATTGGTCAGTTCTTCTAGCCATTGACACGTTTCACAGATCTGGATCCGTAGTATTGTATGTGGAGTCTGGTTTCAAGTTACAGAGGTCCAGAAAAGACCAAAAATATTGTAACCTGAGGCCATTGTAAGTTGAGGGATCTCTGTGCTCTTCACACATTCAGATCTGCCATGAACAAAGCCCGGGAGAACCGAAACATTGGCTATATTTGATCTGATGCAGTACTCAAATTAATTCTACTGATCCTTCTTGTTTTATTAATCTATTAACAATACAAATTACTAACAGCTTCTACCTTGGACTCAGGGGTGGATCCAGAGTCTAATTTCTGGAGGGGCACTATCAGACTACATTTGCACGGGGGAATTTTCTCTTGGAAAATTTCAGGGGGGGGATGGACAATTGCCCCGTTGCCCCCTCCCCCCCCCCCCCCCCCCTCTGGATTGGCCACTGCTTGGACTGTGCTGGGGTTTCTTTACTCTATAGATATGGGCTACCCTACCACATAAAGCACAATAAGAACCAGAGTGAGGTCTCATTATTTGCCTCAGATGGAGCCCCTTCAGACTGTTTGGGACGTCGGGAAGAATGATTGTCTGGAGAAGAAATGGTGACAATACCATGAGTCCTGTGCCATGCCAGCAGAAAAACCATGATACCATTCATTTTAGGGGTTGCATTTTATCCATGGGAGTAGGCTCACTTACAGTTTTGCCTATGAACACTGTCAAAAATAAAGAATGGTGTCTAAATATTCTCTAAGAGCAACTTCTCCCAACCATCCAGGAGCCATTTGGTCATGAACAATGCTCTACAGCATGATGTGGCATTATGTCACCTAAGTGCCTCGCCAGATCCCAATCACATTGAGAACCTGTGCTCAATTCTCAAAAAGCAGGTGGACAAACAAAAACACAGAAATTGTGATAATCTCCAAGCAATGATTAGGTAAGAATGTGTGGTAATGGCGGGGTGTGTGGTACAGGGCAAATGTTGGTGCTCTAGGGGCAGATGGTATTACCCCCTTGTGTTTGTGACGCCAGGGTGTGGTTTAGCCTTAACCACCTGAAGGTATACTGCTGGATCCTGGGATTGGCACGGCACGGGGGAAATGAAGACACGGATGCCCTAGTTACGGAAAACTGTTGCTTTACTGAGGGTAGACAGATGTTACAGTCTATGCAGTACAGCAAGGAGGTGACCAGTGACAAAGAGACCTTGCACGTTTGCTGGGACTTGAGGTAGACAGGAGAATTTAGTGCAGGCCACGCTGGATAGATAGAAGACTCGACTTGACTGACAGGACTGTCACTAGCTTACTTTGCATTGACTTGTGGCTGCAGGATTTGACTTATAGCTGCAGGACTTGACTTAAGGCCTCCAAGGTTCTGGACACACACCCTAAGATGACTTGACTGCACTGGACCTCAGGAACAAGAGAGAGAAGCCAGCTCCACCCAGGGTTTATATGGGGGAGACTAGTAGGGAGCCCAAAGGTCACCTTTGGGGTCAGATGGTCACTAGTACCTCCTGGATACCAATCACATGGTACATTTATTAAAGATACAACACATAATATCATACACAACATATTTACATGGGGGAAACAAATGCAGGGGGCCCTGGGGACACTGCCTGACAGGGCAGGAAAGGTACGAGGAAACACCATCCCACACTGGCCCACCACAAATGGGTTCTTATCAGTCAGGGTTTGGCCCAGAAGCTGATATCCAGCATGAATTGTACAAGTTTTGAAAAAGTAGAACGGTCCAAGACAGCAAGTCTTTGTACACACTTAATGTATTTGTGAACAAAAGTTTAAAAACTTATGATGCCTATCACTATACTTCAGTAACCATAGAAACATCTTACTTAGGGTGCATTCACACCACAATTTGGGCATAGGGGTGCCGGATCCAACAGGAGAGTTTAAAAATCGTCTGCTGCTGTATCCCTGCCGTACCCTTACCGCACCCCATTCATTTTAATAAGTTCAACGGAGTCCGCTAGTGACTTTGGTTGGCTTATTTATGGACTTAAGTCCATTTTAAAGGACTGAAAATGGTGGTCTGCTACGGTTCCAGTCTGGCAACAAAAACCTGATACGGGCGGATGAGCCGACTGGAGCCACTTGCTGACTCCATAGGGCTCATTGAAATTAATGGAGTGTAGCAGGAGTCCCGTGGGGATACGGCAGGAGCACATCCACAGCATATTTGATGCTGCGAATATGCTGCCAGCAGTCACAGATCCACGGCAGAGCGAGCTCCCTGCTGATGCTGCCATAGCTCTACGCACCCCCACCGCCTGTGGGATATCTGCAGATATGAGTGGACACACAGAGCTACTTCAGCAGCAGGGAGCTCGATCTGCCATGTCTGAGACTGCCGGCAGCACATCCACAGCTTCAAATATGCTGCGGATGCTCTCCTGTGTGACCCTACCCTAAAAGATCTAAAATGACTGAAGTAGTAAACTTTGTGAAAACCACAATTTGAGTCAGTCTTAAAAACTTTTGACTTTGTGGTGGCCTAGTACAGGAGTTGCACTCCTGTACCCTTTCTGTCCTGTGTGTCCACCCTCATTATATGTATTTTACATGGTTAATAAGTGCCTTATGTTATGTATGAGATTGTCTTGATAATGTTCATATGCCTTTAAATGTTGTTACCAAGTCATGTAACCAGGGAAGGTGTCAGTGACCAGGTGAGGTGTGGTGACCTATGGGAGTCCTCCAAATTGCTCCCTTATAAACCCATGGAGGAGCTAGCTAGTGCTCTTGAGTACATTCTGAGGAACAGTCAAGACCTGAGAATGTCTGATGTCCTGAGGAGACCCAAAGCCTAGTAACGCAGCCACGCTTCCATCATCAAGGGCCCCACAGGTGAACATCAAAGCCTAATAAGCTACACAAGGGGTGAAGTCTAGTCAGTCCCAATCAAGTCAGTCAAATATGTCTAAATTCTGCTTGGGTCTGTAGCATTCTATCAAAGTCACTGGTCACCTCCTTGGGCCTAACTGAGCTGTAAAGACTATTCTATCTGTCTGCCTCAGTAAAGCTTCCGTTGTTCCGTAACTTGGCATCTGAGTCATTATTTGCCCCGCACCTAGCCCAGGATCCAGCGGCCCTACCTCGGGTGGTGCAAGGGTTAACCACGCCCTGGCACCACGAATACAAGGGATTAATGCCATCTGTCCCTAGGGTAATAACATCTGCCCTTCATCACTACCTCACCACAACTACAGCTGTGAAAACTACATGCAGATGTTACCCCTGGGTAGATCTGAAACCAGGGCCCCAGCACTTAAAAACAACAGTGCTTACCACTGAACCATGCTGTCCTATGATGACAACTAAGTGGCTTTGTGGGATATGACTTGCCCCACCAGCAACCATCCATACCTCCCAAGTTTCTCTCTATTGGAAAGACTCTACACAAGTACCTCTTTACCCCTCTTTGCTCCTTAAATGTCCTTCTTTTTGACCTGGGGAATAGATTTTCATGAATTAATTTTTAACATTGCTCTAACTTTCTGGCTCCTAACTGTAAATGCAACCCCATCTTGGAGATCTTTCCATCATCTAGTGATATTTGAATTTTAAAATGTTTTATATTCAGATGAATTATGTAATAATATTTAAAATAAAAATTACTGAGGCACATAGTAAAGGAGTTCAAAATAAAGCTTTCAATGTACAAAGTGTCCCTCTTTGGTCGTCCAAAAAGTTGGATGTTATGACTATCTCATGAACTGTGAATACAAAAAAGGGAAACAACCTACACTGTGGTCACCTCTCAGATATGTAAAGACTTACCACAGATTCAAGTGCATCAATTATTTCTGATTATTGGACAAAATTGCACACTGAATCTACTATATATATATATATACTCGTATATACTCGAGTATAAGTCGACCCGAATATAAGCCGAGGCCCCTAATTTCACCCCAAAAACCCAGGAAAAGTTATTGACTTGACTATAAGCCTAGGGTGGGAAATACATCAACCCCCCATGTCATCATCCCCCCCTGTCATCATCCAGACCCCCATCATTAACACCCCGTCATCATCCCCCCCTTCATCATCACCGCCTGTCATCATCACCCTGTCGTCATCCCCCCCTTCATCATCACCACCTGTCATCATCACCCCTCCCCCTTTCATCATCACCGCCTGTCAATCCCTTCATCAGTGGTCTTCAACCTGCGGACCTCCAGATGTTGCAAATCTACAACTCGCAACATGCACGGACAGCCATCGGCTGTCCGGGCATGCTGGGAGTTGTAGTTTTGAAACATCTGGAGGTCCGCAGGTTGAAGACCACTGTGGCCTTCGTCGTCATCCAGACCCCCCCCCCTTTAGTTTTCTACTCACCTCCCCTCGGTGGGAAGGAAGGATGAGCTGGTCCCGGGCCATCTATGCTGCAGGGACCATCCGGTGGGGAGGGTTAGTCGTTCTGGGCTGTCCATCTCCACCGGGAGGCCCTTTTCTATGCTCTGGGCCCGGCCCCGGACTAGAGATGTTGCCTTGACGACGACGCACAGGGACATTCACGCGCAGAGACGCACGTCCCTGTGCGTCGTCGTCAAGGCAATGTCACTAGTCCAGGGCCTCCCAGTGAAGATGGACAGCCAGGAACGACTAACCCTCCCCACCGGACGGTCCCTGCAGCACAGATGACTCGAGTATATATATATATATATATATATATATATATGTCTAACATGTATGATACATATGTACGCATAGTGTAATACATTGCCTGTAACCTCATATTCTAAAGGATTAGTTCTCATCTCTCTCCAAGATTTACCTTTACCTATTATGTGAACTTGAACATATGCAAAAAAAATGCTTGAAAAATAAAAAGTCCATTTATCATCACACAAGGTTCTTACATACAGGGTCAGCTCTAATACATCTCATAGCCAAATAAGTAAGATGACTAGAGAAAGACCATGAAAAGACAATGGAAGTTTTTATTATCTCTTGTACTGTACATTATATAAAAGTTTAAAAATAATCTGTGTGCAGTATGCGGCCTGTGTAGTAATGATCAGTCATGTGATACCATACTAAATGGACAATGGGGATTTTGCTACGTCAGTCCTCATATATAAAACTCAGTAAAATAAACAAAAATGCGGCCTGATCGGAAGAAAATAATGGTGCCCTTCAGTGTATGAATAAACACAGGAGCATGTGGTGCTGAGAGGGAATCCGACCTAGTCATAAAATTCAGTGATATACGCAGAAGAGATGTAATTGGAGATTTTACTACCCTAGGAGACAGAAAATATAGATTTATTTAAAGACAGGAGGCAAACATTATGTTATCTCTTCTTTACTGGATTAAAATAGGCAGCAAGGTTTAACAATAACATTTAGAGAAAAAAAACTGATATGCAAATCAGGCAGGCACATTAGCCAATCAACAGCAAACACAGGTAATATAAGCTATGCACAGGTAAAGCTTCTTCTTTGATGTGAGGAAATAAAGTATAACAACGTATTTAAAGGGGTACTCCGGGATAAGATGTGTCACCGCGGGGGTCCGCCGCTGGGGACCCCCGCAATCTTGTATTCGCCACCCACCTGTTTGGGCTGCACGCCGCGGTGCCAGCTCACAAACAGCCGGGTGGCGACCATGGGGCCCAACGGCGGGACCCCGGCGGTGAGATATATTATCCCCTATCCTTTTGGATAGGGGATAAGATATCTCAGGGCAGGAGTACCCCTTTAATTAAAAAAAACTCAGAAGAAAAATTTGAAGAAACATCTGAAGAATAACTGTAAAAGTCTATTTGACAACGGGAATCCGGAAGACTAAACGTCAAGCTGATAGGAGAATATTCAAAATTGAAGAAGCACTCAAAGAATCTTGTAATGATGAAGATCTCCTCGTAGAGAAGAATTAGGCTGACAAATAAAGAGAAAATATAACAGTACCAGGTAAGGGTAATAGGGTGGGATAATGTTTGCCTCCTGTCTTTAATAAAATCTATATTTTCCGTCACCTAGGATAGGAAAATCTCCAATTATATTACTTACTTATTTCTAAGACTAGGAGGCTCCATTATGCAAGTTTAAAGCTAATATAACATATAATGATTATACAAGTTATTATCAAATTACATATACATATATATATATATATATATATATATATATATATATATATATATTAACATTTAACTAAAAGAATGTTAAAGAGCTAACATGGAAACATGTGGATCTGGTCTAAAGTAGGAAGTCTTAAAGGTGGATTCGGAGGACCAGTTAGCCACTTTCATAATATCAGAGAGAGACGCTACTGCTACACTTAATTTGGTGGACATAGCGCCTCTTGTAGAATGAGCTCCAAAGAGAGAGATGTCAATACCAGCTAAAGACATGTTTTGTCTCACCCATCTGGCCAAAGTGGTAAAGGAAACTGGACGATAAGGTTTACAGAAGGACATAATTAATTGGCTAGAATCCGTTGTACGAAGAGTGGCAGTCTTTTGTTCATATGATTTGAGACATTTAACAATCCAAAATTGTTCATGAAAAGGAAAAGAAGGATAGAAAACTGAATGAAAATGAATCTTTGTTTTCTTATATATAGAAAAAAGAACTCCATTAGCAGTATATTGTCTCTGAGATATATCCAAACATCTGATATCCTTTTGATGGAAATGAGACATAATGACATAGTGATCTTATAAGATAGGAATTTAAGAGAAAGAAGATCATTATCTCCCCAGGATACAATTAGTTGTAAAACTCTATTAACAACCCAAGTAGATTCATATTTGAGAACGTTGAAACTTAATGCCTTTCATTCATTTATATATTATGGGATATTTTCCTAGAGGCATAGCATTAATGGGAGCATGGTAAAAGAATATAGCCGAATGATAAACATTTATGGTTCGGTAGGCCAAATCTGGAACCGAATTTTGGATCTGGAGTATCCTCTATGTCCTCTTGCCCTCCACGGTCTTCCTCTAGTGGGGAAGAAAGGGGTGGATTGGAAAGGGATGGAAGGTGTGGGAAATTTGTCGGTGCGTTGTGGGGCACGGGAATTTTTTCCCTCCTGGAATTGGCGGCTGTGAAATTTGCCCCTTCTTTTCCCAGCCCTAGAAAAAACACATGGGTTGAATACTTTTCTTAAGGAAGATTGCGCCTTGTCTAAGGACGAGAAAAGACCCACATATTTATTGATTTCTTTTATAAACGAGTCTCCAAATAGGAGCCCATCTGTGGGGGAAGAAACCTCAATAGAGGCCAAATGAACCAGTTGTGGGTCAAGTTTTAATAGAATTGATTTGGATTTGGAGCGAAGTTTATTCCTTGGACACTAAAGGATGAGGCCTCCATTCCCCCAATCTGGGATGTTTGATGTACCCTGGGTCAAAAAATGGGGTACCTGTGCTGTCTAAAATGACAGACTTTTCATCCTCTGTATCTAGGACAATAGCATTGTCATCTGAAATGACCCAATATTCTGAACTCCTGTCAGGGTCAGAAAATATATTTTCTTCAGAAGATGAATGGCTGGGGGATTCAATGTAAGAGTTCGGCTTAGATCTATGAGCCACTCTGATTGCCCGTTTGTGATCTACCTCCTCAGGGGCGGAGGGTATGGGATGCATTATATTAGCATCAGTAGATCTGTTTTTAGAAAAAAACATGAGAAATATCCTGGTCCTCTGTATTTTTAGATTTTTTGTGGTGTTTTGAACTAGGACCGGTAGTAAAGTGCCTTTTATGGGAGGCTTTCCCAAATTTTTTTCCACCCCTGAGCCATTTTTGAGGTAGAATCCTCTGCAGAGAAAAATTGTTCAGACGAAGTGCAAGGACCAGCTTTAGGAGATTTTGAAGGATTGGATCGGGACATAGTTAGAGCCACAGACTTAGCTATGACATCCTGTATAGATGACATAGCTGATCTTACTGCTGATTGAACTGAAATGTTGACCGATTGATCAACCATAGATTGGATGATGGCTTCATCCACAACTTCAAAGTGTGAATTGTCAGCCATTTTTGTATTGTCTTAATTGGCCATGATATATGGATAATTATAATGTATTTATTATCAAGATGGAAGTCAAAATGTAATAATTATATTTTTTTATGAAGAAGAATAAAGAAAAGGTGCAGTAGGGGGAAAAAAAAGGGAAGAGAGACTGTAAAAGAAAAAAATTATATGTCCAATTAATATTACACAAAATAAATACCAAAACTGATAAATATACTACAGAATAGGTTAGATATTGAACGAAGATAAAATCACTTGAATAATAAGGTAAACTATCTTTCTGTGACAGGATACGTGACGGACAGATATTAACTGCGGCCGGCTGACAGGAGCGACGAGTGGGCTGCGAGGTAAGTAAAGGTCCGCGCCACCGCTGATCACCAGCAGCGCGCGAAAGCTCACGAGACCCGGTAACTGCCAAGACCAGTGAGAAGATGCGGCTCTCGGAAACCGAGTGATGCAGGGAATATACAAGCTAAAAGATGCCAAAAATTAGAGGAAAGGGGTAACGAAAATACTTGCCTAGCAAGGATTGTATATTGTAAGAGGGGGGGGGGACCAGAGGCAAACAGAATATACCAGCAGTGAATGAAAAAAAAAATAAAAAAAAAATATATATATATATATATATATATATATATATATATATTTATTTTTTTTTATTTTTTTTGTGATAACGTGGCAAGGAAATGGTGCATTTCCTGGACTCACTCGGAAATATCCCTCACCTGTGGCCTAAGTAATCAGGCAGCAGACAGGGGAGGTGTTGAAAAGGAAGAGGCTCAGTCTGATCTGGGCTCTCCCTTGGAAACAGCAGGTCACTGTAAGGGGGAGACAGGGGGCCCTGTTGGAAGCACACAGCAGGAGCTGTGAGTGGCCCAAGTGACAGTGGGAACTGTGAGTAATGAGGTTGCAGGTGGCACATGTTTTAACTGGATGAGGGGAGCTCAGGAGTAAGTAGTCAGGGCATGCTGAGAGTTGTAGTCAGTGACCAGACGGTCTAGGACTTCCTTTTGTTCCTGTTTTATGTTTTGTTTTACCTGCAACCTGTGTAAATAAAGCTGGCGAGGTCCCAGGCTTGTATGCTGAACTGTTGTCTGGCGATTTATTGCGAGGAAACGTGTCCAGTGGCAAGTGACCAGGACGATCCCAGAGCTAATCCCGAGGACGGTTCCAAAACAAAGGTGAAAAATATTAAGGTTATTCACATTGCCTCCAACGCTCCAGAGGGTATGTTGTGATGATCCCTTTAAGCTCAGCCTCAGGTTACCCCAATAGCACTTTAAATACCCCCAACCATGCCTCAGCTCTTCCCTCCAGATGACTCCTACAAGTGCCTACCACAAATGTTCCCTCAGAGTCAGCATCAGAAGCTCCAGAGTGCCCACCAAAGTTACCCCCCAGAGTGCTAGTCAGCCTGCCCCAATTGTCCATCATTAAAGGAGTATTCTAGTTATTAAATCGATATTGCCTTCTTGGGAGCGGCGGCAGGTGAGTCCAGTTTGATGTTATAGATACTGACAGCCCGGGCATAATGGAACAATAAATCAGCTGGTGCCAAAAAGTTAAACAGATTTGTAAATTTACTTCTATTTCAAAATCTTAATACTTCCAGTACTTATCAGCTACTGTATGCTTCAGAGGAAGTTGTGTAGTTCTTTTCTGTCTGACCACAGTGCTCTCTGCTGACACCTCTGTCCATGTCAAGAACTGTCCAAAGAAAGAGCAAATGCCCATAGCAAACATGTACTGCTCTGGACAGTTCCTGACATGGACAGAGGTGGGAGCAGAGAGCACTGTGGTCAGACTGGAAAGAACTACACAACTTCCTCTGAAGCATACAGCATATGATAAGTACTGGAAGGATTGAGATGGTTAAATAGAAGTAATTTATAAATCTGTTTAACTTTCTGGCACCAGTTGATTTGAAAAATTTGTTTTCCACCGGAGTACCCCTTTAAGTACCAGCTACCGATGACCCCAGCCCGGAGTAACATCTTGTACTGGGCTACACTTGTCTGGCATACAGTACTCATCTTTGTATATTAGGTGCAGTGGTACCAACTAAAGAACAGGCTGTGACCAGTATGCAGAGATGAGCAAATATCCCAAAATCCATTTCAAGTCTGATTATGTGATTCCGATTTATTTCAGATTTAGATCCCAATTCAGACGTTCCGGATTGTACAGCTGAATTTTACAAAAATCCATTTGTTAGTTCCTATTTTGTGAAATATAGACCCAATTTATTTACTTATCTCTACTAGTAAGTTGTGGCTACTTACCCGATCAACTCAGCCAAATCAGAGAACATTGGTAAAAGTGGTATAAGGCACAGGAACATTTGGAGAATATAAAATGTCTGGTCAATTCTCTATTTCTCTGTTCCTGACCATTCTATTGAGTACATTACTTCTAAATACATAATAGCCACAGACTTTTACCACTTACTTATGAAAACACTGCATTCAAATTACGGAATACCAGAGAAAAACAACAAGAACTATAAATGATGTGCTATTTGTGTACACAGACTAAATCTTGAGGTACTCTTATGATTTCCCCATTCTTATGAAACATCTAATCTCTGGGACGCTGACCTACCGTATATACTCGAGTATAAGCCGACCCAAATATAAACTGAGGCCCTTAATTTTACCCCAAAAACCCAGGAAAAGTTATTGACTCCACTATAAGCCTAGGGTGGGAAATACATAGTCCCCCCTGTCATCATCCAGACCCCCGTCATTAACACCCTCATCATCATCATCATCATCACCGCCTTTCAATCCCTTTATCAGTGGTATTTATCAACCTGCGGACCTCCAGATGTTGCAAAACTACAACTCCCAGCATGCCCGGACAGCCATCTATGCTGCAGGGACCGTCTGGTGGGGATGGTTAGTCGTTGCGGGCTGTCCATTTTCACCGGGGGGGGGCCTCTTCTCCACGCTTCGGGCCCGGACTAGTGACGTTGCCTTGACGACGATGCACAGGGACGTTGCGCATGAACGTCCCTGTGCGTCGTCGTCAAGGCAACGTCACTACTCCGGGGCCGGGCCCGAAGCGCGGAGAAGAGGCTCCCCGGTGAAAATGGACAGCCCGCAACGACTAACCATCCCCACCGGACGGTCCCTACAGCATAGATGGCCCGGACCAGCTCACCCTAACTTCCCGCCGAAGGAAGGTGAGTACAAAACAAAAGGGGTGGGGGGGGGCTGGATGATGACGAAGGCCGCAGTGGTCTTCAACCGATGGCTGTCCGGGCATGCTGGGAGTTGTAGTTTTGCAACATCTGTTGGTCCGCAGGTTGAAGACCACTGATGAAGGGATTGACAGGCGGAGAGCTCACTCGAGTATAAGCCGAGTGGGGGGGGGGGGGGTGTTTTCAGCACGAAAAATCTTGCTGAAAAACTCGGCTTATACTCGAGTATATACGGTACATATTAAACTATACTAAAGCAAAAACATTGCTCTTGGTGTGAATGAGAAACATCAGATCTGTCCTAAATTATTCTGATACTGAAACTTGTAGGTGGAGTGTTCACCTGTTAAATGGGGTACTATGGTGGAAAAAACACATTTTTTTAAATCCACTGGTGCCAGAAAGTTAAACCTATTTGTACATTATAATATAAACACAATGGAGAGGCTCCTGTCTATCTGACCGTCACTAAAGACCCGAGCAACCCAACAGACACCTATACCCACGGTGTAAAAATAGGGACAATATATTAAAAGTAAATGGGGCTCAAAGGTCAAAGATATCTGGTTTAGAATAATTTGTATTTATTAATATAGAAAGAAAATGGATTAAATAGGGAATGTACAGGGCCCTTGTACTCCCCTAATTAATTTAATACACAGTAAAATATATAATAATCCCAATATAAAAATAGCAACTAAAAACTAAAAATAACAGCTGTAAAATTATTCTGCGATTTGAGCCTGTGTTATCAATATGGCGATCTACTAATCCTGTAGAGCAGCACAGTGCAAATGTTCATTCAATTATTCCTGTTCCCAGAGCTCTTCAATAAAGCAGATACAATGTAGCAGCTACAGATAACGGTTAGTCAATTGATACAGTGGTATTGTATCTGTCCAGCCAGTGGCAACTCGATCCCACCGATATAGTGATACAATGTAGCGCTTTGTGAACAGTCACTTAAAATCGATCTTTAAGTATCTCTGTATATACCGCACATCAAAATATCAAATCAGCCAGTTGGCAATAAACTCCATACAATGCTCACCACTCCCGGGATACCATGGATCTCCCTTCGGTGTAGTCCTGTGGGCCGGCTGTATAGCGTCTTTCGCCCGGTGACTAGCCTCAGTCAGGGATCGTGCTGCTGGAGTCTCGGCTGACTCCTAAGAGCGCAGCACTTGGTGGTGGGCACCGTTTAGGGGGACTGCAGCGCTGTCAAGCGGAGTCCCTTGGTCGGACCCACTGGGAATGATGGCGGTCAGCAAGCATCAAATCCTTATTGTAGATAGCCCGATTGGCTTTTCACTTGTGATTAAAATAGCGGCTGGATGCGGTATGCAGAGTGAGTGACCCGGCGGCGTTCCTCGTGCACAGGTTGCGCGCTCGGGAAATAGCGCACTGTAATAAATGCCTTGGATTTGTCAGATGATCGCTAGTGCTGTTAGGCAGATATTCTATATTGGCAGGCTCAATATCGCATATTTAAAATCGCTGGACGCGTTTCAAAACCATCCTCGGTTTTTTCTTCAGCAGCGGAACGACGTTAAAGATCGATTTTAAGCGAATATTCACTATTCACAAAGCGCTACATTGTATCACTATATCGGTGGGATCGAGTTGCCACTGGCTGGACAGATACAATACCACTGTATCAATTGACTAACCGTTATCTGTAGCTGCTACATTGTATCTGCTTTATTGAATAGCTCTGAGAACAGGAATAATTGAATGAACATTTGCACTGTGCTGCTCTACAGGATTAGTAGATCGCCATATTGATAACACAGGCTCAAATCGCAGAATAATTTTACAGTTGTTATTTTTAGTTTTTAGTTGCTATTTTTTATATTGGGATTATTATTATATTTTACTGTGTATTAAATTAATTAGGGGAGTACAAGGGCCCTGTACATTCCCTATTTAATCCATTTTCATTCTATATTAATAAATACAAATTTTAAACCAGATATCTTTGACCTTTGAGCACGATTTGTACATTACTTCTATTAAAAAATGCAGTACTTATCAGCTGCTGTATAATACAGAGGAAGTTGTGTGGTTCTTTCCAGTCTTACCACAGTGCTCTCTGCGGACACCTCTGCTTGTACTCTGGGCAGCTCCTGACATGGACAGAGGTGTTCGCAGAGAGCACTGTGGTCAGACGGAAAAGAACTACACAACTTCCTCTGGAATATACAGAAGCTGATAAGTACTGGAAGGGTTAAGATTCTTATATAGAAACAATTTACAAATCTGTTTAACTTTCTGGCACCAGTTGATTTAAGAAAAAAAAAATTCCACCGGAGTACCCCTTTAAGAAAAAGTTACAAATCATCGAGAAGGTTTTTTTTTTATTTTTCCAGATGGCAGTTGAACAAATTATTTGGTGATTAAAAATACAAAATAAGGCACAGAAACGTGCTGGTTGCAGGTCTCTCTAGGTAGTGCTAAACACTTGTACGTTCCAGAATATGACTTAAAGGGGCACTGTCACTTCAAAAAACATTCAACATGTTGTAGGGACATGTGAAAAGTTTTGATCAGTCAGGGTCCCAGTTCTGAAACCCCCACAGATCAAGAGAACAAGTGGGGATAAGAACGCGTCAGTATGCTTTAATCCCTGGCTCTCATCCTTGTATGACTGCTCCATAGACTAATAATTAAAGCACGCTGTCACGCTCTTATCCCCGACCATTATACTGATCAGTGGGGGTTTCAGGACTGAGACCTTTACTGATCCCTCATCCCTACAAAATGTCAAAAGTTTTTTCAAGTGACAGAGACATTTTAAAGATTTAAATAAATTAAAGTTTTTAATCATAACTTTTGCTCCCAGGTCACCGCTGACCCCATGGGGACCCCAGGCCAATGATCATCTCAACCTGAACTTCTTTCCAGGACTTTCATAGATAGAGAGTCCCAATTGAACTTTAAAACTCAACTTGCTATAAACAAACAGTTGTGGTGTCCCGGTACCATATTGCATACCGTACCTTGTATGGTGGTCCCCAAAGTCAGAGTTACTACGTTCAGGTAGAGTCCCCCAGGTGGGACAGCTCTTAATCGCCTCTCTTCTACGCTAATTCTTTAGTGTTTATAAGTGTATATTTTCAATAATGTATATTTAGTATAATGTATATTAGTACTTACCTTGTTAGCGTTGCAGGACCTTCGGTCATGTGACTATGTTAATTCCTCTATGGTAAGTTAGAGGACCTTTGGAGGTCCTTGGGTCACATGCTACCCATAATTCTATGTAAAGGTGATTGACAGAAGTATTAAACCAATTAGCTCTAGTCCAGCCCCTGCCCATATAAGGGAGCTGTAGCCAATTATCGCTCTCTTGGGTTGCTGCTCTCGTGGATGCCGGACTAGCAGGACGGATCTGCGCAACTTTCAAAGACACGCTAGGCCAGAAAACCTACCGGCCTCAGCATAAACTAAACCGTGAGTTCAAACCCAATCCCCGCTAAAGCTAGCGTGACTACTGGACCGAATCTAAACCCCTAAATCCAGTGGAACAGCGGATATCAGCCTCAAGACTCTAAATTGCTTAAGGTCCCAACCTTTGTCAATCTCCAAGAGACTTTGCCTGTATAGAGACTGTTCCGGTTATGAAGCTTGCATAAAATCTTCAGTAAAGTTCCAACTGTTTTCACCAAACTCTCCGGTCGTGGACATTCAATTATTCCAGACCTCCCTATCGCTCTTGGGAAGGGTGGCGGTAGGACAAGCATTACAGAGGAGCCCTCACCCTGGTGTCACAAATAGCAAGGGTTAACCAGACACCCTTTAGTCACCGCACAGCTACACCCCATATACCTTACTCCCCAGGCTATCACACAGTCATGCCCCCTCCCATAGGCTTGCATTGAGGGGCCGGGGTGTAACGTCATGAGGGGCGGTGCTATGACGCCACGAGCTCCCGGTGCCGGCTCTAAGCATTCGGAACATTTTGTTCCAAACGCTGAGCAGCAGAGTACCCCTTTAAAGGTACTTAATTATCATATAACATATATCAATAACATACTATAACATTTACACATACATTGCACATACAATGCATTTACGGTTCTTCTGTAAGGCAATAAAACAATACTCTTCAAATAAATGCACTGAATGGTGCCTGAAGGAAACGGATTACGTGTCTGTTTTCATGAACTTGGGTATTGACCAGGAACCACCATATAAATGAATGAGAAGCAGATAATCTTATTACTGTAAATACATCATTTAGTCAGTGCAAAGAAGATGAATGAGTCTGTGTGCACATGAGACCGGCTACCACAGCGGTGCCCAATATTTAGGCATCTGGTCCTACAGGAAGAGGCATCAGGACAAGCTGCTAATACGAGCCTGTAACATATCAGACTAGCAGGGGCAGCATTATTTTTCTAAAATAATGAATCTATTACCCTAATAAACCTGTATAATAAGCTTATACATAAAGATTAGATTAGTCATCTGACAGAGGGAATAACCTGCGATGGGAAGTTATGGAGGGATCTGTTTGTGGTCTTCAAAGTATACAGCTGCCATGTGCGCAACCCAACAGAAGTGTCCAGGTCTTGTTGCTTTCCATGTGTGTGGCATTAAACAGTAGGACAGCAAAGACGGTAATTATTAAAGGGGCTGTCTAGTTAGTGGAGTGTTCATGTGTATGTTTAGCTGAGGTTCTGTCGCAATTTGCCCTGAGTTTCCAAAATCTCTAAAAAAATTCAGAACTCTAACTAAAATGCAACATATAAACTCACTTTAAATGTCCCTGCGAGTGTGACGAGGGAAGATGTTATTACCCTAGGAGCAGCTGGCATTAAACCCTTGTATTCGTGACACCAGGGCGTGGGTAACCTCTGCATCACCCGAGGTATGGCTGCTGGATCCTGGGCTAGGTGCAGGGCAAATAATGACTCCGATGACAAGTGACTTAGGAGATTTGCGAGCTTGCTGGGACTTGTAGTGGACTTGGACAGAATGCAGTGCAGACCCAAGCTGAATTTAGACAGATTTGACTGACTTGACTATGACTGTCTAGACTTCACCCCTTGTGTAGCTTAATAGGCTTTGACATTCACCTGTGGGGCATTTGGTGATGGAAGCGTGGCTGCGTGGTTAGGCCTTGGGTCTCCTCAGAATACCAGACACTCTCAGGTCTTGACTGTTCCTCAGCATGTGCTCAAGAAAACTGAACTAGCTCCTCCCTGGGTTCATAAGGGAATAATTTGGAGGGGTCCTATAGGTCACCACACAAGTCACCTGGTCACTGACAGCTTCCCTGGTTACATGACTTGGTAACAATATTTAAAGGTACATAACATTATAAATACATTCTCATACATAACATGCATTAACCATTTGAGATATATACAATAAGGGTGGACTCTGGGGACACTGAGATAGAGTCCGCCACACATTCTGTTCACCTCTTAGCCAGAATACAGTAGATAGCAACTGATTTTGATTTGAATGATGTAATGCTTCATCTTTCCTGTGGGGGCACTGCAGGAAAGTGAACACTTCAAAGTTCCAACACATGTTAAAACAAAACTGCCAAAAGTGGACGCCTTCATCTCTGCCAGCAATGAAGATTACTTCCAGAATACTGCATCAAAAACTGCACCAAAAACTATGGGGGAGATTTATCAAACCTGTGCCGAGCAATAGTGTTGCAGTTGCCCATAGCAACCAATGAGATTACTTCTTTCCTTTTAAAAAAAAAAAGGCCTCTGAAATAAAAGAAGCGATCTGATTGGTTGCTATGGGTAACTGCCCCACTCTTCCTCTCCCCTATAAATGCAGCCTCATGCTACTGCGGGAAGTCTAGTAGGGTCTGCCAGTATGTGGTGGTCCATCTGATACACTGTGGGCTCCTCATGCTCAAATAAAGTCTCCATTAAAGGACCACAGATCACATACAGCCATAGTTAAGAAAAGGCAGACAGGGCACTTGGCACAGTATTTGTATTTACTAGTGTGGGGCGCGAATATTCGCATTTTGAATTTTTATTGTGAATATCGCAAATTCGTAAATATTGCGAATATATTCGCTATATATATTCGAAATTCCGAATATTCTTTTTTTTTTCACATAACACATCACAGTGATCATCATCTCTCCCTGCTTCCAGCTTGTGGTCTACAGAATGCTCCAATACTAGTTACTGTGTGAGACTGTGGAGCGCGAATATTTAGCATATGCGCATATTCCTTCTTTTAGCTTGTAGGCCAATGAGAATGATGCAAATTCACTTGTCAGAGGTTATCAACAACATCCCTAGCAACCAATAGTAAAGTTTCCCACCTCTTCACTATACAGTGACCCCCGACCTACGATGGCCCCGACATACGATAATTTCAACATACGATGCTTTTGTATGTCGGGGCCATCTGGCAGCGCAGACTGCTTCCGCTGCCACCGGATAGCTGTTTAAGTTGCCCCGCATGGTCCGCTGATGGTCACTCACCTGTCCCGACGTTCCGGACCGTCCTCTTTGGGATCCCCTGCATCGCCGTCTCTCTCCGTCGTCGTCATCACATCGCCGCGCACCCCGTCATCCAAAAGGAGCAGCGTGCGTAGTGACGTGATGACGGCAATGAAGAGCGACGTTCCCGACAGTCCGGAGCGGCGGGGATACCCCGGGGACGCGGCAACAGCGATGGAGGGCGACATCCAGGGCAGCGGTGATGAGCGGTGAAGGTCCGGAGTGGCGGGGACAGGTCAGTATAACTGCCTATACTTTTCATTGCACGGATCCCTCAACATACGATGGTTTCAACAAACGATGGTCCATTTGGAACAAATTACCATCGTATGTTGAGGGACCACTTTATAAGTTTCCTCCCAGCAGCGTTTTTTTTTTTTGCTGTTTCATGTGCGAATATGCAACGAATACACGCATTTGCAATTAGGCAAATATGCAACCAATACGCAAATACACAACGTATGTAACGAATACGCGAAATTCGCGAATATAAGACAAATATTCATCCATATATTTGCGAAATTTCGCGAATTCATATATATATCCATTGCCACTCACCACTAGTACTTACAGCCTAGTTTTCCCCCATACAATGCAATTGTAAAATACAGCAGCCGGACGTGGAAAACGGACATGAAAAGAGTGAGTAACGTATAGAAGCATTATGATAAGGGTTTGTTATATTGTTGTCAGCAACACAGGCAGCACTAACTACTGTATATGGCAACCGTGGACATGATGAGAAAAACATCACATGGTTCAGAGCACAAAAATCCCACAAGCATGGGCAAAAATGCCTCCTGGCTACAATCCTATATGTAGTTGATAAATAACGCTATCGCTGGAATTATACACAGTAGTATCCATATGAGTTGTTTTGCCCCCCCCGCCAAAAAAAAAAAATAATAATAATAGATGAGAACAGTCCCTATAGCAGTGTTTTCCAACCAGGGTGCCTCCAGCTGTTGCAAAACTACAATTCTCAGCATGGCGAGACAGCAGCTGTTGCTCAACTACAAAACGCAACAATTATCCCAGCTAGTGTCCCTCTAGTTGTTGCAACACTACAACTCCCAGCATGCCCGGACAGCCTTCGGCTGTCCGGGCATGCTGGGAGTTGTAGTTTTGCAACAGCTGGAGGCACCCTGGTTGGGAAACACTGCCCTATAGAAACATCAAACACTGACTCCAGCACTGCCCCCCTGCATACAGTTCTTCTCACTGCACTGAGCACTCTATTTCCCTTGTGACAGGCAATTTGTGTTTTTTTTTTAAAAGCCCTCTGTGCTTATGATAGTATTGGGACCGTCCAGCCCCCCTTGTTATACCTCATTGGCTGTGGCCTCGCACATCAGACGGACAGCCTGGAGATGACTATATAGTCACTGGACATAGTCGCAGCATCATATACAGCAGCACTCTCCTATTATCCACACGTTGACCAAGAGGATTTGTAACTTTGTGGATCTGGTTTTATAACTATTAACGCTGAAAAGACACGCAAGGCCTGAGGACACACACCGCTGGGCTATCAGGTATGAAACCGTATATTTCGGGCCTTCAATTTACTTTGTTTTTTTTTTTTTTTGTCACATATTCTATTTTAATTGTTGTAACTTTGAACTTGAGTTTAATTTGCTATCTAAAGTTAAAAAAAAAAAATAAAAAAAAAAATAAAAAAAAAAAAATATATATATATATATATATATATATATAAAATATATATATATATATATATATAGCAATCCAAGGGAAGCAGCGCCCCCAAAAAAACGGGTGCACGCAGAATCGAACCCCGGTCAATGGTCCATATGTTGATAAATTAGTAGAAATCCGCAGCCCACAAAATGATGAAAGTGCAAAAAAAGTAAAATTTATTCCATATCTTGGTGAAAGTTACAGCTATAACTTTCACACAGGCTGTAACTTTCACCAAGATATGGAATAAATTTCACTTTTTTTGCACTTTCATCATTTTGTGTGCTGCGGATTTCTACAACTTTATATATATATATATATATATATATATATATATATATTTAAAAAAAAAATATATATATATATAAAAAATATATATATATATATATATTATATATATATATATATATATATATATATATCAAGATGAGTTAAAGGATATGGCAAACTCAGCTCTTCTACATTATTTGCATGTATGTATAGGTGCAAAAAATAATCCAGTCGATTTATGCGCTCTGGAGAACCACCATTATGTACTATGCTTAGTTGCGACAAATTGCAAACTAAACTTTGCTCTGCTGCAAAACCCAACTGCAATGATCTCGTCTGTATGGAAAGTACTGCGGTCCATCCAGATACAATATTTATTGGTTCCGGGATGACCATTGTATGTTGAAACCATTGTATGTTGAGATCATAACTCTATGGAAACCTGGTTACCTGGCCCCAAAAGGTCATACGAAAAAAGGAAAAAGTGAGGATTAAAGAAAAATAAAAGAGAGAACTAATACAGATAAATCAAGTCCTTCTATATAAAAGTAATAAAGATCTCCTGTAAGCTGTAAATCACTGTCTATGTAGAGGACAGGAGCTTCTTCAGGTTCCTGTACAGTACACAGGGTCCTAAAAAAGTAAAATGGAGCCGCCCCCACCTGGTTGTCCAAAGGAGCAGATAACCTTGTCACAGGTAAAGAGTACAGAACATGTAATACCTCCCTGTACTGTAGGGGGCGCTCCAGACACCAGTCAGTGCATACGCTTCAGTAATACAGGGGTTTTACCAGAGAAATCTCAATTCTGATTGGTCAGTTCTTCCAGCCATTGAAAAAGTTACCAAATCTCATAGAGCTAAAACAACCATTTATTAAATTCCTTAAAAAATCCCACAATAATCACAAATCAAGTATAAAGAAAAAATATCAAGAGCAAATAAATATGAAGGTTCTCCTATGATGAACACCTGTACATCCCGACACGTTTCCCCGTGTATCTTATGATGCACAGCGGTTCATCAGGGGATCACAAAAACAGTAAGCAAATAAGTAAATACATATAGAAATGCACAGAAAAGGGGGATTAATGTGACAGAATGGTAGAGTAATTAATGCACATAAAGATGGCATAAGCACATAAATTCAAAGTATGCATGTAGCGATACAAACTTAGAGTGGCACAGATAAGCATATAGCATTAAGCCTTCAATAGGTTATATAGAAACAGATGATTCTATAATTCACGTGAGTGCCTAATTGTCAGTGATAGTGTCTTCCAGTCATTGACACATTTCCCAGATCCAGACTGTCTGTAGCATTGTATGTTGAGTCCGGTTTCAAGTTACAATAGTCCAGAAAAGACCATTGTATGTTAGAAATATTGTATCCTGAAGCCTTTGTAAGTTGAGGGACCTATCTATGTGTTTAAGGCTGGGTTCACACCACGTTTTTGCAATACAGTTCCCATATACGTTTTCAATGTGAAAACCATACGGAACCGTATTGAAAACCATATGCATTGACTCTCCATTGAAAACCGTATGCCAAAAGATGGATCCGGTTGCATCCGTTTGTCTTGTACGGTTTTGTCTGTTTTTTTCCCGAACCCAAAACCGTAGACTATCGCAGTTTTTGGTCCGGGTGAAAAACTGTATTGAAAACGTATATGTTTTTTTTTTTTAACATGGGAGTCAATGGGAACCGTACAGAACCGTATGTGCGTACGGTTCTATCCGGCTTGCACCATACGTTTTTTGACTTTGCACAGTTTTTTTTCTTGGAATTTCAATTAAACAAGTGAAACTGTTACGCCGAGCGCTCCGGGTCCCCGCTCCTCCCCGGAGCGCTCGCTTCACTCTCGCTACCGCAGCGCTCCGGGCAGCTCCACTGACCCGGTGCGCTGCGATACCGTCTCCAGCCGGGATGCGATTCGCGATGCGGGTGGCGCCCGCTCGCGATGCGCATCCCGGCTCCCGTACCTGACTCGCTCTCCGTCTGTCCTGTCCCGGCGCGCGCGGCCCCGCTCCCTAGGGCGCGCGCGCGCCGGGTCTCTGCGATTTAAAGGGCCACTGCGCCGCTGATTGGCGCAGTGGTTCCAATTAGTGTGTTCACCTGTGCACTCCCTATTTATACCTCACTTCCCCTTCACTCCCTCGCCGGATCTTGTTGCCATTGTGCCAGTGAAAGCGTTTCCTTGTGTGTTCCTAGCCTGTGTTCCAGACCTCCTGCCGTTGCCCCTGACTACGATCCTTGCTGCCTGCCCCGACCTTCTGCTACGTCCGACCTTGCTTCTGTCTACTCCCTTGTACCGCGCCTATCTTCAGCAGCCAGAGAGGTTGAGCCGTTGCTAGTGGATACGACCTGGTCACTACCGCCGCAGCAAGACCATCCCGCTTTGCGGCGGGCTCTGGTGAAAACCAGTAGTGACTTAGAACCGGTCCACTAGCACGGTCCACGCCAATCCCTCTCTGGCACAGAGGATCCACCTCCTGCCAGCCGGCATCGGGACAGTAGATCCGGCCATGGATCCCGCTGAAGTTCCTCTGCCAGTTGTCGCCGACCTCACCACGGTGGTCGCCCAGCAGTCACAACAGATAGCGCAACAAGGCCACCAGCTGTCTCAACTGACCGTGATGCTACAGCAGCTACTACCACAGCTTCAGCAATCATCTCCTCCGCCAGCTCCTGCACCTCCTCCGCAGCGAGTGGCCGCTTCAGGCCTACGACTATCCTTGCCGGATAAATTTGATGGGGACTCTAAATTTTGCCGTGGCTTCCTTTCTCAATGTTCCCTGCACTTGGAGATGATGTCGGACCAGTTTCCCACTGAAAGGTCTAAGGTGGCTTTCGTAGTCAGCCTTCTGTCTGGAAAAGCTCTGTCATGGGCTACACCGCTCTGGGACCGCAATGACCCCGTCACTGCCTCTGTACACTCCTTCTTCTCGGAAATTCGAAGTGTCTTTGAGGAACCTGCCCGAGCCTCTTCTGCTGAGACTGCCCTGTTGAACCTGGTCCAGGGTAATTCTTCCGTTGGCGAGTACGCCGTACAATTCCGTACTCTTGCTTCAGAACTATCCTGGAATAATGAGGCCCTCTGCGCAACCTTTAAAAAAGGCCTATCCAGCAACATTAAAGATGTTCTGGCCGCACGAGAAATCCCTGCTAACCTACATGAACTCATTCATCTAGCCACTCGCATTGACATGCGTTTTTCCGAAAGGCGTCAGGAGCTCCGCCAGGATATGGACTTTGTTCGCACAAGGCGTTTTTTCTCCCCGGCTCCTCTCTCCTCTGGTCCCCTGCAATCCGTTCCTGTGCCTCCCGCCGTGGAGGCTATGCAGGTTGACCGGTCTCGCCTGACACCTCAAGAGAGGACACGACGCCGCATGGAGAATCTCTGCCTGTACTGTGCCGGTACCGAACACTTCCTGAAGGATTGTCCTATCCGTCCTCCCCGCCTGGAAAGACGTACGCTGACCCCGCACAAAGGCGAGACAGCCCTTGATGTCAACTCTGCTTCTCCACGTCTTACTGTGCCTGTGCGGGTATCCGCCTCTACCTTCTCCTTCTCTACTATGGCCTTCTTGGATTCCGGATCTGCAGGAAATTTTATTTTGGCCTCTCTCACCAACAGGTTCAACATCCCGCTGACCAGTCTCGCCAGACCTCTCTACATCAATTGTGTTAACAATGAAAGATTGAACTGTACCATACGTTTCCGCACGGAGCCCCTCCTAATGTGCATCGGATCTCACCATGAAAAAATTGAGTTTTTGGTCCTCCCCAATTGCACTTCCGAAATTCTCCTTGGACTACCCTGGCTTCAACATCACTCCCCTACCCTGGATTGGTCCACTGGGGAGATCAAGAGTTGGGGTCCCTCTTGTTCCAAGGACTGTCTTAAACCGGTTCCCAGTACTCCCTGCCGTGACCCTGTGGTGCCTCCTGTAACCGGTCTCCCTAAGGCCTATATGGACTTTGCGGATGTTTTTTGCAAAAAACAAGCTGAGACTTTACCTCCTCACAGGCCTTATGACTGTCCCATTGACCTCCTCCCGGGTACTACTCCACCCCGGGGCAGAATTTATCCTCTCTCTGTCCCAGAGACTCCTGCTATGTCTGAGTATATCCAGGAAAATTTAAAGAAGGGCTTTATCCGCAAATCTTCCTCTCCTGCCGGAGCCGGATTTTTCTTTGTGTCCAAAAAAGATGGCTCTCTACGTCCTTGCATTGACTTCCGCGGTCATAATAAAATCACTGTAAAAAACCGCTACCCCCTACCTCTCATCTCTGAACTCTTTGATCGCCTCCAAGGTGCCCACATCTTTACCAAACTGGACTTAAGAGGTGCCTATAATCTCATTCGCATCAGAGAGGGGGATGAATGGAAAACGGCATTTAACACCAGAGATGGACACTTTGAGTATCTGGTCATGCCCTTTGGCCTGTGCAACGCCCCTGCCGTCTTCCAAGACTTTGTTAATGAAATCTTTCGTGATCTCTTATATTCCTGTGTTGTTGTATATCTGGACGATATCCTGATTTTTTCTGCCAACCTAGAAGAACACCGCCAGCATGTCCGCATGGTTCTTCAGAGACTTCGTGACAATCAACTGTATGCCAAAATGGAGAAATGTCTGTTTGAATGTCAATCTCTTCCTTTCCTAGGATACTTGGTCTCTGGCCAGGGACTACAAATGGATCCAGACAAACTCTCTACCGTCTTAGATTGGCCACGCCCCTCCGGACTTCGTGCTATCCAACGTTTTTTGGGGTTCGCCAATTATTACAGACAATTCATTCCACATTTTTCCACCATTGTGGCTCCTATCGTGGCTTTAACCAAGAAGAATGCCAATCCTAAGTCATGGCCTCCTCAAGCAGAAGACGCCTTTAAACAGCTCAAGTCTGCCTTTTCTTCGGCTCCCGTGCTCTCCAGACCTGACCCATCTAAACCCTTCCTATTGGAGGTTGATGCCTCCTCTGTAGGAGCTGGAGCGGTCCTTCTACAGAAAAATTCTTCCGGGCATGCTGTTACTTGTGGTTTTTTTTCTAGGACCTTCTCTCCAGCTGAGAGGAACTACTCCATCGGGGACCGAGAGCTTCTAGCCATTAAATTAGCACTTGAGGAATGGAGGCATCTGTTGGAGGGATCAAGATTTCCAGTTATTATTTACACCGATCACAAGAACCTCTCCTATCTCCAGTCTGCCCAACGGCTGAATCCTCGCCAGGCCAGGTGGTCTCTGTTCTTTGCCCGATTTAATTTTGAAATTCACTTTCGGCCTGCCGATAAGAACATTAGGGCCGATGCTCTCTCTCGTTCCTCGGATGCCTCGGAAGTAGAGCTCTCTCCGCAACACATCATCCCCCCTGACTGCCTGATCTCCACTTCTCCAGCCTCCATCAGGCAAACTCCTCCAGGGAAGACCTTCGTTTCTCCACGCCAACGCCTCGGAATCCTCAAATGGGGTCACTCCTCCCATCTCGCAGGTCATGCGGGTATCAAGAAATCCGTGCAACTCATCTCTCGTTTCTATTGGTGGCCGACTCTGGAGACGGATGTTGTGGATTTTGTACGAGCCTGCACTGTTTGTGCCCGGGATAAGACTCCTCGCCAGAAGCCCGCTGGTCTTCTTCATCCTCTGCCTGTCCCCGAACAGCCTTGGTCTCTGATTGGTATGGACTTTATTACGGACTTACCCCCATCCCGTGGCAACACTGTTGTTTGGGTGGTCGTTGATCGATTCTCCAAGATGGCACATTTCATCCCTCTTCCTGGTCTTCCTTCAGCGCCTCAGTTGGCAAAACAATTTTTTGTACACATTTTTCGTCTTCACGGGTTGCCCACGCAGATCGTCTCGGATAGAGGCGTCCAATTCGTGTCAAAATTCTGGAGGGCTCTCTGTAAACAACTCAAGATTAAATTAAACTTTTCCTCTGCATATCATCCTCAATCCAATGGGCAAGTAGAAAGAATTAACCAGGTCCTGGGTGATTATTTACGCCATTTTGTTTCCTCCCGCCAGGATGACTGGGCAGATCTTCTACCATGGGCCGAATTTTCGTATAACTTCAGAATCTCTGAATCCTCCTCCAAATCCCCATTTTTTGTGGTGTACGGCCGTCACCCTCTTCCCCCCCTCCCTACTCCCTTGCCCTCTGGTTTGCCCGCTGTGGATGAAATATCTCGTGATCTTTCCACCATATGGAAAGAGACCCAAAATTCTCTTTTACAGGCCTCATCACGCATGAAGAAGTTTGCTGATAGAAAAAGAAGAGCTCCCCCCATTTTTTCTCCTGGAGACAAGGTATGGCTCTCCGCTAAATATGTCCGCTTCCGTGTCCCTAGCTACAAATTGGGACCACGCTATCTTGGTCCTTTCAAAATCTTGTGCCAGATTAATCCTGTCTCTTACAAACTTCTTCTTCCTCCTTCTCTTCGAATTCCTAATGCCTTTCACGTTTCTCTTCTTAAACCACTTATCATCAACCGTTTCTCTCCTAAGTTTGTTTCTCCCACTCCTGTTTCCGGCTCCTCGGACATCTTCTCCGTTAAAGAAATACTGGCCTCCAAGAAGGTCAGAGGGAAAACCTTTTTCCTGGTCGATTGGGAGGGTTGTGGTCCTGAAGAGAGATCCTGGGAACCTGAGGACAATATCCTAGACAAAAGTCTGCTCCTCAGGTTCTCAGGCTCTAAGAAGAGGGGGAGACCCAAGGGGGGGGGTACTGTTACGCCGAGCGCTCCGGGTCCCCGCTCCTCCCCGGAGCGCTCGCTTCACTCTTGCTACTGCAGCGCTCCGGGCAGCTCCACTGACCCGGTGCGCTGCGATACCGTCTCCAGCCGGGATGCGATTCGCGATGCGGGTGGCGCCCGCTCGCGATGCGCATCCCGGCTCCCGTACCTGACTCGCTCTCCGTCTGTCCTGTCCCGGCGCGCGCGGCCCCGCTCCCTAGGGCGCGCGCGCGCCGGGTCTCTGCGATTTAAAGGGCCACTGCGCCGCTGATTGGCGCAGTGGTTCCAATTAGTGTGTTCACCTGTGCACTCCCTATTTATACCTCACTTCCCCTTCACTCCCTCGCCGGATCTTGTTGCCATTGTGCCAGTGAAAGCGTTTCCTTGTGTGTTCCTAGCCTGTGTTCCAGACCTCCTGCCGTTGCCCCTGACTACGATCCTTGCTGCCTGCCCCGACCTTCTGCTACGTCCGACCTTGCTTCTGTCTACTCCCTTGTACCGCGCCTATCTTCAGCAGCCAGAGAGGTTGAGCCGTTGCTAGTGGATACGACCTGGTCACTACCGCCGCAGCAAGACCATCCCGCTTTGCGGCGGGCTCTGGTGAAAACCAGTAGTGACTTAGAACCGGTCCACTAGCATGGTCCACGCCAATCCCTCTCTGGCACAGAGGATCCACCTCCTGCCAGCCGGCATCGTGACAGAAACTTTATTCATAATGGAGTGAAAAGTTAAAAACTTATACGTTTTGTTTTCTTAAAAAACGGATGCAACCGGACATCATTTTTGAAACCGTATACGGGTTAAAATTTGTACACACATTTTGGTTCAGTTTAGTCCGGTTTTGAGGAATACGTTTTTCATAAAAAACCTGACATGGGAAGTGTATTGCAAAAACGTGGTGTGAATGCAGCCTAATGCTGTTTATTTTTGTCATGGCAGCTGTGGCAGGCAAAGCTTATCTGTCATCTTTTGGCACTGTATATCTGCGGGATAGTGAAATAATTGGGAAGTTTTACCGTGAGAAGACATTAAAGAACTATTAAGCTGCCCCCTTTGGGAATTTGTTTGACACACAAGTGCAGTGTTTCCCAACCAGGGTGCCTCCAGGTGTTGCAAAACTGCAACTCCCAACATGCCCGGACAGCTTTGGCGCGCTGGTTGGGAGTCACTGTACTAGTTCTTTCCTCTTATCTACCACCCAGTTGACATGTTAGATAAGGATGGCACCAGATGGCAGTAGGATGCAATGTTGAGCTCTCAGTCTGCATGGAAAACCAATTCCAAGTCACCCAGCCTCCTCCTGCCTTCCTGGGCCCTTTTTATGTTTTCTCCTTTAGGCCAGTCACTATAAGTAATAAAGCTGTAATCCTCCTTGTTTTAGCCCGACACTATGGTGCTATCAGTTTGAGTCAATGGAGCTGTGGTTGAGTGGCGATTGACCTCGATGCAAGGATGAGTAAGGCCCCACTCACACGACAGAATTTTTGCAGAATGTCCAGCCGGAAAAAATCAGTCGGCATTAGGACAGCTTGGATATGCCCTGTCTCCATAGACGGCAATGCATTCCTGAGCAGACTCCGCAGAATGTGTGTGTGTATAAAAACATGTTCATGTAGGTAAGCTAATTTTCCATGACCACTAATACCGGTATAAAAGGAGGAAATATATACCATCCTACAATGACTGGATAATACCACCATACTGTGCTGAATAAAACCACTATACACAGACTAGTATTCCCCATACAGTGCCCATATAGCGGTAGATACCAGCTATACACAGATCTGTATACCATATAAGGGATTATATACAGGGCCAGGACTGCCATCAGAAATGTTGTGGCCCCTTACACAGCTCAAGGCCGGCCCCTCCCCGGCTTGCTATTCCCATTATCTATGGGGAAAAAAAAATCAAAACACAGGACAAGAAATATTATCACCATACATATTACCATCATACTGTTACTGACCAAATCTTGTATACTAAGACCAATATTACCCATAATTCCAGTATAAAAGGAGGAATATTATCACCATACATATTACCATCATGCTGTTACTGACCAAATCTTGTATACTAAGACCAATATTACCCATAATTCCAGTATAAAAGGAGGAATATTATCACCATACATATTACCATCATGCTGTTACTGACCAAATCTTGTATACTAAGACCAATATTACCCATAATTCCAGTATAAAAGGAGGAATATTATCACCATACATATTACCATCATACTGTTACTGACCAAATCCTGTATACTGAGACCAATATTACCAATAATACCAGTATACAAGGAGGAACATTATGACCATACATATTATCATCATACTGTTACTGACCAAATTCTTTATACTGAGACCAATATTACCAATAATACCAGTATACAAGGAGGAACATTATCACCATAGATATTACCATCATACTGTTACTGACCAAATCCTGTATTATGAGACCAATATTACCAATAATACCAGTATACAAGTGAGAATAATACTTCCACACCATGACCACTACCACCACCTAGTGACTGTATAAAAAACACTTAATATACACCAATATCCCCCCCATGCACAACATAGTAACATAGTTCATAAAGAGTCCATCAAGTTCAACCTATATCCCTAATGAGTCCCTACTGAGTTGATCCAGAGGTTGGCCATCCAACCAAACTAAGCGCTGCAGTCTGTTTAAAGGGGTACTCCATTACCCCAGCATCATGATGTCACGGCCAATGCTCCTCGTGGCGACTTACCAGCCGTCACACCCCCTCCCGTGGACTTACATTGAGGGGGGACTGGTGTGATGTCACGACCCTCACAGCCCCCACCCAGCGATCAGAACTGAATGTTTCTAATGCTGGGGCAGTGAAGTATCCCTTTAAGTGTTTACAGTGCAGATACATTGACTGACTCACAGGAAGTGTCTTCTTGGAGCCATTCTCTTTCCTTTTCTTCTATGTCTTGCTGAGACTGCTGTGAAGTCTTCTTCCAACCATCACTCGTATTCACAGAATCTGCCAGACAACAAACATATTAGGTACCACACTTTTTAAGCACATTCCCCACTCTAAATGCCCCTAATAATTCCTCTCTTGGTGCCCTGCATAGCATAAGGGAGTAAGTATGTGTGTTGGGGAAAGGGTAGGGGATTGGGTGGTGGTTAGGTAATTTCCCCTACCCTATTGGATAGTGCCCCTAGTAGGTAGGTATGGAATTCCCCCCATTAAGGTTGGTAATGCCCCCAGTAGGTAGTAGGAAATGCCCCCATTAGGTAGGTAGCAGATAATGCCCTCAGTGGGTAGGTTGTAGGTGATGGCCCCAGTAGGTAGTATGTAATGTCCCCAGTTAGGTGGTTGGTAATGCCCCCAACAGGTAGACAGTAGGTAAAGCCCCCAGTAGATATTGCCCCCCAGGTAGGTAATGCCCCCAGTACGTAATGCCCCCAGTAGATAGTGCCCACCAGGTAGGTAATGCCCCCAGTATGTAATGCCCCCAGTAGATAATGCCCCCAGTACATATTGCCCCCAGTACGTAATGCCCCAAGTATGTAATGCCCCCAGTACGTAATGCCCCCAGTACGTAATGCCCCCAGTACGTAATGCCCCCCAGGTAGGTAATGCTCCTAGTAGGTAGTTCCTTTAGTAGTAAGTGCCCCCAGGTAGGTAATTCCCTCAGTAGATAGTACCCCTAGGTAGGTCATGCCTCTAGTAGGTAGTTTATTGACCCCAGGTACGTAATGCTCCAAGTAGATAGTGGCTACCCCTGGCAGCCCTTTTGCTGATTTTAGAGGGCCAGCAGCCCGTCCTAGTCTCTAAGTAAGTAGAGGCATGAAGATACTGTGCCTCCAGCTGTTGCAAAACTACAACTCCCAGCATGCACGGACAGCCAAAGGCATGCTGGGAGTTGTAGTTTTACAACAGCTGGAGGCACCTTGGTCAGGAAACATGGGGAAATTGCCCATTCACCTCCCATTGACCCTCCAAAAAGCAATTTGCCAGTTACCTATTAGATGGGTGGCCTCAGCGGTGGGCAGGGAAAGTCTTCCTGTTCCTCTTTGGCGCAGGCGGGTGTTGTAATCTGTGGTGGAGCAGGAAGCAAAGCACCTGCCTGCTCTACCAATGGGGCTGCCGCCTGCACGCAGAAGGGTGTGGAGGCGGGGGAGGAGCGTTCCCTCTCTCCTCCCAGAGAGGCATTGCGGCTGTGGCCCAGCACTGACTGAGGAGGCTGAACATTTAAAGAAGTAAAACTGTGCTGCAGCGATGGGCCCCCTCGCAGGCTTAAGCACCCCACCATCAACCTGGCCCTTCTGTGCTGCAGCAAGGGGGTACAGTGGGGGCCCAGGCCCTTTACTGGGATCCTGGCTGTACCACCACTTTTTAGAGATATACAACCTCCCCCTCCCCCCCCCCCTCTTCTTCAGACCAGAGGTCTGGGGTTTTTTAGTGACCATACAGTACACAATGGACAATGCAACCGTATTCCCTTGTAATTTGCCCGATCTATGTTCAACTTTAAGGGTTCGTTCACACGAGCGGATCCTTAGCGTGGATTGTGCTGCAGATCCGCCGCTGAAGGACTGCTGTATACTGCCTTTACAGGTGCCTGCTCAGAGCGGCAATCCACCGCTACAAGCAGTAACACTGCAATGTGCGAGTCGCCACGCGCATGCGCAGTATACTCGCACAGTGCGGCTTCTCTCGGCCTAGCTCAGGGAGCAGGGGGAGCGGTCGCGATGCATGTGAGTACACCGCGCATGCGCGGAAAATCGCACATCGCAGCAGTGTCTGCTCCTAGCGGCGGATTTCCGCTCTGAGCAGGCACATCTAAGGGCCCCCTGTAGGGGTCCTTCAGCAGCGGATCTGCAGTGTAATATATGCTGTGGATCCGCTCGTGTGAACATACCCTAAAACTGAAATTTTGTAAGGAGAGAAACCATCTGGTCACTCTTGCATTTCTCTCTTTATTTTGTTTCATCGAGGCCAGAGGAGCAGGGTCTGTCACCAACACAAATTCTCTACCCAGCAGATAATATTTCAGGGACTCCAATGCCCACTTGGGATAGTATGGCATAGTTTTTTCTGCTGGGGTCAGTTTTCTACTCAGGTACATTACTAGGTTTTCTTCCCCATTTACCACTTGTGACCGGACGGCTCCCAAACCTGTATCAGATGCATCTGTCTGGACCAGAAACTGCTGAAATCTGGGGAAACAAGCACTGGCTGTTCACACAGGGCAGACTTTATTCTCTGAGAAGCCTTTTCTGCCTCTGGGGTCCACTTCACCATTACTGACTTACCACCTTTTGTTACGTCTGTCAATGGTGAAGCAATTGAGGCAAAGTTGGGCACGAACCGACAGTAGTACCCGGCTATGCCAAGGAAGGCCTTCCCCTGTTTCTTTGTTAGTGGCTTGGGCCAGTTCTGTATATCCTCAATCTTATTGATCTGGGGTTTAACCAACCCTCTACCAATAATATAACCAAGGTATTTTGCTTCCTCCAGACCCACTGCAAATTTCTCTGGGTTTATGGTTAAGCCTGCATCACTGATGGCCTCTAACACAGCCTGTACATTACAGAGGTGACTTTTCATGTCAGACGAAAAAATTACCACATTGTCCAGGTAAGCAGCGGCATAAACATGATGTGGTCTCAAGATCAGATCCATCAGCCTCTGAAATGTAGCAGGGGCCCCATGTAACCCAAATGGCATCACAACATACTGAAACAGGCCTTCTGGAGTGGAGAATGCAGTCTTCTCTTTAGCCTCCCCAGATAACAGTATCTGCCAATAACCCTTTGTTAGGTCAAGTGTTGTGATGTACCTTGCCCTCCCAAGCCTCTCAATAAGTTCATCTACCCAGGGCATGGGGCATACTGTCACGATTCGGCTTCCAGGTAGTGGATCCTCTGTGTCAGCGAGGGATTGGCGAGGACCGTGCTAGTGGACCGGTTCTAAGAGGCTACTGGTTTTCACCAGAGCCCGCCGCAAAGCGGGATGGTCTTGCTGCGGCAGTAGCAACCAGGTCGTATCCACTAGCAACGGCTCTACCTCGCTGACTGCTGAGAAGGCGTGGGACAGAAGGACTAGGCAGAGGCAAGGTCAGACGTAGCAGAAGGTCGGGGGCAGGCGGCAAGGTTCGTAGTCAGGATGGGTAGCAGAAGTTCAGGTACACAGGCTTTGGACACACTAAACGCTTTCACTGGCACAAGGCAACAAGATCCGGCAAGGGAGTGCATGGGAGGAGGTCAGATAAAGGCAGGGAGCAGGTGGAAGCCAATTAAGCTAATTGGGCCAGGCACCAATCATTGGTGCACTGGCCCTTTAAGTCTCAGAGAGCTGGCGCGCGCGCGCCCTAGAGAGCGGAGCCGCGCGCGCCAGCACATGACAGCAGGGGACCGGGACGGGTAAGTGACCTGGGATGCGATTCGCGAGCGGGCGCGTCCCGCTGTGCGAATCGCATCCCCAACGGCCAAGACAGTGCAGCGCTCCCGGTCAGCGGGACTGACCGGGGCGCTGCAGGGAGAAAGACGCCGTGAGCGCTCCGGGGAGGAGCGGGGACCCGGAGCGCTAGGCGTAACAGTACCCCCCCCCTTAGGTCTCCCCTTCTCTTTGTCCGGTAACTGCCTCCCCTGGGATGAGGACACCGGGAAAGAATGGAGGGTTTCCTCAACGGCAGGCAGTACAGCAGGAGTGGGAATGGGGAGGGAGGGCAGAGGGCGAGGCCTGGCACGGGGCAGTGTGACACCAGGACGGGGGCCATGGGGAGGCACAGAGGCTTGCCTGACGGGACTGGGAGGGGGGGAGAGGCACTTCCTGTGGCAGGCAGAGTCCCAGTTCCTGATCTCCCCGGTGGTCCAATCAATGGTGGGGGAATGAAGCCGGAACCAAGGCAGACCGAGGAGGACCTCAGAGGTACAGTTGGGGAGAATGAAGAACTCAATCCTTTCGTGGTGGGGTCCGATAGACATCAGGAGGGGTTCTGTGCAGTAACGCACGGTGCAGTCCAATCTGGCTCCGTTGACCGCGGAAATGTAGAGCGGTTTGACGAGACGGGTCACCGGGATGCTGAATTTATTAACAAAGGACTCCAAAATAAAATTTCCAGAGGCACCGGAGTCCAAGCAGGCCACGGCTGAGAGGGAGGAGTTGGCTGAAGAAGAAATCCGCACGGGTACCGTGAGACGTGGAGGAGCAGACTTGGAACCAAGAGACGCCACACCCACGTGAGCTGGGTGCGTGCGTGCGTTTCCCAGGCGTGGAGGACGGATAGGGCAATCCACCAAGAAATGCTCGGTACTGGCACAGTAAAGACAGAGATTTTCTTCCCTACGGCGATTCCTCTCTTCCTGGGTCAGGCGAGACTTATCCACTTGCATGGCCTCCTCGGCGGGAGGCCCAGGCGTAGATTGCAACGGATACTGTGGGAGAGGTGCCCAGAGATCTAAGTCTTTTTCCTGGCGGAGCTCTTGGTGTCGCTCAGAAAAACGCATGTCAATGCGGGTAGCTAGATGGATGAGTTCTTGCAGATTGGCAGGAATCTCTCGTGCGGCCAGCACATCCTTGATGCGACTGGATAGGCCTTTTTTAAAGGTCGCGCAGAGAGCCTCGTTATTCCATGATAACTCGGAGGCAAGAGTACGAAATTGGATGGCGTACTCGCCCACTGAAGAATTACCCTGGACCAGGTTCAACAGGGCAGTCTCGGCAGAAGAAGCTCGGGCTGGCTCCTCGAAGACACTCCGGAGTTCAGCGAAGAAGGCCTGGACTGTGGCTGTGGCAGGATCATTGCGGTCCCAGAGCGGTGTGGCCCAAGACAAGGCCTTTCCTGAAAGAAGGCTTACTACGAACGCCACCTTAGACCGTTCTGAAGGAAACAAGTCCGACAACATCTCCATATGCAGGGAACACTGAGACAAAAATCCACGGCAGAGTTTAGAGTCCCCATCAAATTTGTCCGGCAGGGACAAGCGGAGGTTAGGAGCGGCCACTCGCTGCGGAGGAGGTGCAGGAGCTGGCGGAGGAGATGGTTGCTGCTGTAGCAGAGGCAGAAGTTGCTGTAACATGGCGGTCAACTGCGACAGCTGCTGTCCTTGTTGGGCAATCTGCTGCGATTGCTGAGCGACCACCGTGGGAAGATCAGCGAGACTTGGCAGCGGCACCTCAGCGGGATCCATGGCCGGATCTACTGTCACGATTCGGCTTCCAGGTAGTGGATCCTCTGTGTCAGCGAGGGATTGGCGAGGACCGTGCTAGTGGACCGGTTCTAAGAGGCTACTGGTTTTCACCAGAGCCCGCCGCAAAGCGGGATGGTCTTGCTGCGGCAGTAGCAACCAGGTCGTATCCACTAGCAACGGCTCTACCTCGCTGACTGCTGAGAAGGCGTGGGACAGAAGGACTAGGCAGAGGCAAGGTCAGACGTAGCAGAAGGTCGGGGGCAGGCGGCAAGGTTCGTAGTCAGGATGGGTAGCAGAAGTTCAGGTACACAGGCTTTGGACACACTAAACGCTTTCACTGGCACAAGGCAACAAGATCCGGCAAGGGAGTGCATGGGAGGAGGTCAGATAAAGGCAGGGAGCAGGTGGAAGCCAATTAAGCTAATTGGGCCAGGCACCAATCATTGGTGCACTGGCCCTTTAAGTCTCAGAGAGCTGGCGCGCGCGCGCCCTAGAGAGCGGAGCCGCGCGCGCCAGCACATGACAGCAGGGGACCGGGACGGGTAAGTGACCTGGGATGCGATTCGCGAGCGGGCGCGTCCCGCTGTGCGAATCGCATCCCCAACGGCCAAGACAGTGCAGCGCTCCCGGTCAGCGGGACTGACCGGGGCGCTGCAGGGAGAAAGACGCCGTGAGCGCTCCGGGGAGGAGCGGGGACCCGGAGCGCTAGGCGTAACACATGCATTGATTTTTGAGCAGTCATTTAATTTTCTGAAGTCATTACAGAGTCTCCACGTCCCATTGGGCTTTGGGATTAGCACAATGGGACTTGACCATTCACTAGTAGACTCCTCAATGATGCCTAATCATAGCATGCACTTATCCTCAGAGGACACTGCCTCCCTACGTGCTTCAGGTTTTTTTTTACTGTGAGGCTCAGTTTTAATATGGTGTTTTATTAGGTGGGTACAGTCCGGTAGGTCAGAAAACTTGGTCTATTTTCCTGCAGGAATTCCCTCACCTCCTGCTTCTGGTGCACTGACAATGTCTCACCTATTGTTACTGGGGGAACTGGTTGCACCACATCTTTAACCCCAGTCTGGGTGGCCACCAAAGCCTCATGATCTTTCCATGGCTTGATAAGGTTTATGTGGTAAACCTGGAAGGGTTTTCTCCTGTCTGATTGATGGACCTTGTAGTTCACCTCACTCACCTTTTCTACAACCTCATAGGGACCCTGCCACTTTGCTAGAAATGTACTTTACGTTGAACTTACTTTCAACGGTGGGCACTAAAATCAGGACCCTGTCCCCAGGATTGAAGGCCCTCACCCTGGCAGATCTGTTATAAATTTTGCTCTGGGCTTTCTGTGCTCTTTGCAGATGCTCTTTGAATATAGGCATCACCGTCGCTATTCGGTTCAATAACACTTTTTTGGGGGGCAACTTCGGTCTCCCAGGTTTCTTTAGCAACATCTAACAAAAGAGACTAACTCAAAGGGCGAAAAACCTGTAGACAACTGGGGCACCTCCCTGATAGAGAACATGAGATAGGGTAACAGTCAGTCCCAGCCATCCCTTTCTACTACCCTTTTTAGCATATGTTTTAGGGTTTTGTTAGACCTTTCTACTAACCTGTCCGTTTGAGGGTGGTACACTGAGGTACGGATGTGAGTGATTGTAAACAACTTGCATAGTTCTTTCATAACCTTTGACATAAAGGGTGTACCCTGGTCAGTAAGGATTTCTTTAGGGATCCCTGTACGAGAGAACATGTAAAACAACTCCCTAACGATACTTTTGGAGGCCATGTTTCTTAAGGGTACTGCCTCCGGTTACCGGGTAGCATAATCCAATACAACCAATATGTATTGGTGTCCCCTAGCAGATTTAACAATGGGCCCCACCAAATCTCAAAGATAGGAAGTGGCACCAAGGGACTATGGAAGTGTGGTGTTGGGGCACTTAATTGGCATGTGGGGCATGACTCACAGTACCTTTTCTCTTCTTAATACACCCCAGGCAAGAAAAACCTTTGGAGGACACTCTCTTGTGTTTTGTTAGTCCCCAAATGCCCCCCCAAACACATGGTTATGAGGCATGTCCAGTACCACGTGTCGGTATGGTTTTGGCACCAGAAGCTGTTTCGCTATTTTATTGTTAATTTTGGTGATCCAATACACAAGATCCTTATTCATGGAAAATGTGGAAATTTCTGCTCAGCTTCTGGTTCCTGTGGTACACCATTTACTACCATGACATTTGCCCGTGCAGTTCCCAGAGTGGGGTCTCTCAATTGCTCAGTCCCCTAGTTACCCCGAGACACTTCTAGATCTAAGACCTGTTTGCCAGGTAGGGAAGTTTCTTCTTCTGCTTCCCCAGCTAACACCTGCAACGGAAAAAGGTCATCACTACACATTTCAGGTGGTGGACCCACATTTCCATTATGCCCCTCATTGGTACCATTGTTTCCAATAGTTGTCTCACATGTCCCATTATTAACAGGGAGAGGTACAGATTCTGCCGGAGTTTCTTTCCCAGCTGCAGAAGTACTACCCCTATTCCACAACTCCCAGAACAATGGGAAATTGTGGCCTAATATAACTGCATACATAAGTCGTTTCACAACCCCGCCTTCGTAGGTCACAGTTCCAGATGGAGTAACCAACTTAACAGGGGCCACAGGGTAAGCTACAATATCCCCGTGGATGCATAGCACTCATGTGTTTGTTCAGCACATAGGGAGAAATTCATCAAAACTTGTGATGAGGAAAAGTACACCAGTTGCCCATAACAACCAAACAGATCACTTCTTTCATTTCCTGAACCCCACATCATGTCCCCAAGAATGGAAGGAGCAGGCATGTTGAAGTCCAACATGCCCAACCCTTCTCTCCTCTGACATCTTCTGCCCTCATTAGATGGTCAGCTGATCCTTTTGGAGTCGGCAGGTTTGGTTACTTTTCGTTTAGAATATGGCTAGCTTAAAACTAAGGCCACACTGAGACTTTATGACAGATTTTAACATTTGAGTTACAGGTGCAGTCCTATGTCTGACAATCAGGGGAGGGCTGCTAGTAGATAATCTGTACAGAACTACAGCAAAAGGTGACAACAGTTTATAGAAAAGCCAATAGGAGGTCAGCTCCCCCCCCCCTCCCCTATAGAATGACCTCTTTACAGGTCACAGAGCATATTTACAGACCTGTCCCATACAAAGAGGGTTTAGAGATGTTCATTGTGTCTGGGACTTGCTGTGAAGCATATCACTTATTGCTGTTACAAACCACATAGATGAGACTAGCCACATAGATGAGACTCCGATCAACCGATCAAATATAACAGACCGTACAGAGTAGGGAAGTAGTACCCAGGGAAGTCTCCAGGTAATACCCCCCCCCCCCCCCCCACCAGTAGGCAACTAGCCCCCAGAATTACTATATCCTAGTTGGCAGGTAGCCACTCACTACCTGCTAAAATAAAAACAAATAAAATATCTCCTGCAGAAATCCAATTGGCTGGGTCCTTCCTCCATTTTGGTGCAGGCAGTGACAAGTGACGTTACCGCCTGCTCCAAAGCAGAAGTAACGCTCTGCTCCAAGGGTAGGCCAAAGCCTGAAACTGTCTGCGCCCTACACCAATAGCTTGATGGCGCTGGCTGGCCTAGGGATCTGGAAAAGTGAACTATAGAGTGAACCATTTGGATGGCAACCTATACCGCTAACTTTTTAATCCTTAGGGTCAGGTGGATTGGAGGTGGCAGGGACATTTAGCTATATGGTAGGTACCCCACTACCTACAGCATACCATAAAGCATGGTATATGAGATTCATGCACCTCTATGGCAAAAGAAAGGAAGGATTGTCCGGCACCAGGTATGCTCTTAAAATATTGCTTTTATTCATGCCATAGCAAGGAAACAGACATCACAGGACTGTAGTAATCTGACGCGTTTCGCTCTCTCTTGAGCTTAAACGTAGACTAAGTTCAACAGACAAACATGCAAGTTTAAAATAGGGACTCAGTGGTCACATGATAAAATACCTGGCGTAGGTAGTAATTGTAAAAAACTCATACGGTTATCACACAGTAAGTAAGTAAAAAACGCACTAGTGAAGGGATCCAGTCCATTCTGTAATACTAACAGATGATATCCATGCCGGGTTTTTTACAATTACTACCTACGCCAGGTATTTTATCATGTGACCACTGAGTCCCTATTTTAAACTTGCATGTTTGTCTGTTGAACTTAGTCTACGTTTAAGCTCAAGAGAGAGCGAAACGCGTCAGATTACTACAGTCCTGTGATGTCTGTTTCCTTGCTATGGCATGAATAAAAGCAATCTTTTAAGAGCATACCTGGTGCCGGATAATCCTTCCTTTCCATACGCTGTTGAAGCAGGGGCGGGACCGGCGGGTCCGTGACAGCACAGGTGTGTCGGAGATCTGCCTCCGGAGGTGAGCGGACACCATTGCATTTGGACGTCTATGGCAAAAGAGAGCCATAGTGCAGAAGTGTTAATGTGCATCTTTCACATGCACCTGCCTCAAGTCTATAGCAGTCAATACAGATGATTATTTATCTCTGAATTCTGACTTTTCCTTTTTTGAAAAAGGTTTCAGAGCGCATTGAGTTTATAAAATCATTGCTGTGATAGAAAAGCAATTCCATATACTGATTTAGCCACCAAATATCAAAATTTAGTGTTAACACTACTTAAACGTTCTAAAGTGATAGTATCAGGTCCTTAGAATGGGTCCTTATTTTCTAATTGAAGAGCAAAATGTAAAATTTAGTACTAAACTTTAAAAACTAAAAGTCTGGCAAGGCCATAAAATAAAAGTGACACAATTGCTGCTTTGTGCTCGGGAGAGAAGGACATAATTCATTTCTAAGTGGAATGATCCCTTGTGTGATACAGACACAGCGAGACTCCACCGCCTGCAGCCATGAGGGGTTATGGGCTGCTGCTGGCTGAAAATATCCAACATCCAATTTACAAAGCTATAAATGATTCTGACATACAATTCCGCCTTTAGTTAAGAAAAGCCAAAATAAATCCACAAGTGACACTGGATCAGAGATTTCTAATTGTAGATCTGCTATTTATAACGGGATTGGAAAGTTGTAAAATTCTGTTACTATAATGTTGCATATATGATTGTAGTAAATACAAATGGTTGGAGGACAAAGACGTCTTTATTACAATGGGGCTCTGGTGCAGAGGCTGGGTGGATTATAGTTAAAGATGAGCGAAGTTTTGAAAAATTCAATTCGGCCGATTCGACAAATTTTCCCCCCAAAATTAGTTTCGGTCCGAATTTATTTGCGGTGAATCGCTATTAAAAAAAATGGCTATTTCTGGCCTACAGAGAGCCTCAATGACACAGCCTGGAGTTTGCGGCAGCATGAGGAGAACACATAGTAGCAGCGTGGAGGTGGTGGCAGCATGAGGAGACCATATAGTGGCTGAATGACACAGCCTGGAGTTAGTGGCAGCCTATCATGGCTGAATGACACAGCCTGGAGTTTGCGGCAGCATGAGGAGAACATATAGTGGCTGAATGACACAGTCTGGAGTTGGCGGCAGCATATAGTGGCTGAATGACACAGCCTGGAGTTGGTGGCAGCATGAGAAGAACATATGGTGGCTGAATGACACAGCCTGGAGGTGGCAGAAGCATGAGGAGACCATACAGTGGCTGAATGACACAGTGGAGAGGTGGCGGCAGCATGAGGAGACCATATAGTGGCTGAATGACACAGCCTGGAGTTGGTGGCAGCATGAGGAGACCATATAGTGGCTGAATGACACAACGTGGAGGTGGCGGCAGCATGAGGAGACATATAGTGCCTGAATGACACAGCGTGGAGGTGGTGAGGAAAACATATAGTGGCTAAATGACACATCCTGGAGTTGGCGGCAGCATGAGGAGACCACATAGTGGCTGAATGACACAGCCTGGAGTTGGCGGCAGCATATAGTGGCTGAATGACACAGCCTGGAGGTGGCAGCAACATGAGGAGAACATATGCTGGCAGTATGAGACAGCTTGGAGCTGGCATCAGCATGAGGAGAACATAAGGTGGCAGAATGAGACAGCCTGGAGGTGGCAGCAGCATCAGGAGTCCTGAAAGTGACCAGGTGCGGTGGGTGGCAATACCGGTACCCGGTGACGAAGGTGGGTGAAACGTTGCAGGAGAACTTTGCATCAGATGTGTGGCATCAGGTGGGTGGCAAGATCAGAATAGTAGCTGAGGCAGGTAGGCAGAAGAAAACAGTCTCTTTTGTAAAAGGAAAGGTGTGCAAAAAACACCATGTGCCACCTACACCACCAATATTGATGTGATGCGAAGACCAGTCCATTGTAACCGGTGGGGGGAAAAAACTTCCCTTGTAAGGCCCTAGTCTCGCATTATTAATTCCCTTCTTGACAAGTGTTACTCGCCCTAAAAACGGCGGCCCCACACAGGAACTCTCCCTATTTCCCCATACAAACACTGCCATTTCCCAGGGTTTTTAGGTGGAATTAGGGATTAGTTCCTGTATGGGGCCATCCTTTTTAAGACGAGTAACACTTTCCACGAAAAGGTGGAAGGGACCAACGTATTGTCCATTGTAGCAGGTGGGGGTAAAAACTTCCCCTGTAAGGCCCTACTCTTGCCCTATTAATTCCCTTCTTGGCAACTGTTACTTGCCCTAAAAAGGGCAGCCCCACACAGGAAACTCTCCCTATTTCCACCTAAAAACCCTGGGAAATGGCAGTGTTTATAGGGGGAAATAGGGAGAGGTTCCTGTTTGGGGCTGCCCTTTTTAGGGCTAGTAACACTTGCAAAGAAGGGAATTAATAGGGTGAGAGTAGGCATTTTATCCCCTATCCTTTGGATAGGGGATAAAATGTTTTGGCCCGGAATACCACTTTAACATATGGAGGGTGGAATTCCAACGTGCAGAAACGTCGCAAATCAGACTATGTTGGGCGATACCATTCTGACGCTGATGCTCAAGGATGGTGTGCTTTGCTGTGTATGAGTGGCTGAAGTGCATGCAAAGCTTCCTTCCCATTATAAGGATGTCTTGCAGATGTGGGGAACACTTCAGGAACCGCTTAACAACCATATTGAACACGTGTGCCATGCAGGGCGCATGTCTCAGGTTTCCTTGTCACAGTGCAGACAAGATGTTGTTCCCGTTGTCGGTCACCACGGTTCCCACTTCCAGTTTTTGTGGAGTAAGCCATGATTTGATTTCTTGATGAATGACTTTTAGCAGTTCCTCCCTTGTGTGACTCCATTCGCCAAGGCAAACCATGTGAAGAACAGCGTGACACCACCGTGCCCTGCACACTTGGTATGCTGGAGGGGCACTGAGACTTGTCCACGCAGTGGGGGCTGAGGACACGGGTGAGGATGAGGAGGCGGAGTCGCACACTGTCACAGGACCAACGGCCTGAGAGCGGTGAGGTTGAAGCGGCGTGACCTGTCCAAGTTGCTGTTATGGCTGTGCAGGAACCACATTCACCCAGTGGGCTGTAAAGGACATGTATTGTCCTTGACCGTAGTTACAGCTCCACACGTCGGCGCTGCCGTGCACTTTGGTACACACCGATAGGCTCAAGGACTGGCCCACCTTCTGTTCCACAAAATTGTGCAGGGTTGGTACTGCCTTCTTTGCAAAGAAATGACGGCTTTGGACTCTCCTCTTCGGCCCGGCACAAGCCATCAGTTCTTTGAAAGGTGCAGAGTCCACAACTTGAAAAGGTTCATTTAGCTTCTGCGCCGTTGGATGAGTGGAGCATACTGTTGTCTCTTGGACATGGCTTCGACGATGGATTGCTGGTGGAATGATTGACTCGAAGTAGGAGAAGCAGGAGCATCTGGAGCGACAGAATAGGGATATGACACACAGCTCCCTTTGGCTGAGGTGGTGGAGCTTTGGATGGCAGAAACAGGGAGCGGCGTGACACTGGGTGTTGCAGCAGGCTGAACCACCACATCTGAGCTACTGTTCTCCCAAGGCCACTTTATGGTGATGCTGCATATGTTGACGCAGGGCCGTGGTGCCAACATTGGGACCCTGGCCACGCTTCACCTTCTGCCGACACATCTTGCATGTGGCCAGGTTAAAATCCTCCAGATGCTTTATGAAAAACTGCCACACCGCTGAGTAGCTGATTTTTCCACCAACAGTCCCCACTGATTGACTGCTAATGCCACCGACTCCAGAAACCCCTGTTCCACTACCTCCCGGGAAGGTAGGCTGCCGCGGAACAGGCGGCAACCCCATGCACGTTTGGTTCCAGACTTTCCACTTCTGCCACCATGCTGACTGCCAACCATGCTACCACCTTGCTGGCTCAGCTGCTGCCTCACGGGCAACCTGCAACCCTCTTCTCCTGATGATGATGAATCCCCTTCCGCACCCGGCTCCCAAGTGCAAGCGGCTTCATCATCATAGAGTTGTCACTGATGTCCTCCTCAGGTTCCACAACAGTGTCTGCTTCAGGAGCCTGAACGCCACCTCCCATACCACTCTCCTCATCACTACTTGCCCGCCTAGCGGAGGAAGCGGCGGATGTCTCCTCCACTTCTTGGCTGGGCAGTAGCTGCTGACTGTCCTCTAGTAGATCGTCCTCACTAAATAGTGGAGCTGAACCCACAGCATAAGATACTTCTGTGGGGGAGGGAACAGCATAGGACAGAGGCAATGGGAGGACAGGGACTGCTCCCGGGCCATGCCAACTCAGGGTTGTGTCTGAGGAACCCACCGACTGTTAACTGGGGGTATCAGATGTCACTTGTGATGAAGTGGATGACCGTGTTAACAAATCGATGATGGCAGATTGGTTGCTGGTTGAGATACGGCCGCTAGCTGATACGGGGAGCTCAGGCCTCTCGCTGCGACTCCTGCTGCCACTAGTCTGCCCCTAGTCTGCTGTGACCTCTGCCTGATGAATTTAGGCCTCTGCCACTCCTCTGTGCACGTCCTGGCACTTCTCTGCCTGACATAGTGCGAATATGAGGGGAGTACAATATACTCTACTACGCTTAAAACAGTATTTGTCTACAACACCAGCAGGTGTGTACTTTTGGCTGGCCTTTCACAGTACCTAGGCCCTTAAGACTTTAACAGGAACAAAATAGTACACCATTTAGATGTACGTATGTGGTATGCACTTATGAAGGGAGGACAATGAGCTCCACTACGCTTAAAACAGTATTTGTCTACAACACCAGCAGTACACACCAGTGCTACAGCACACAGTCGCTATGTACTACGCTCAAAATTGCACTTTCTCTCTCAATCTCACTCCCTTCCCCATCAGTGCTTCTAGGCTGGATTTGGGCTTGAGGTTAATTGCTGATGTAAAAAAGCTTTTCTGTGCAACACACACTGCTGTCTCTCCCTCTCTCTCTCTCCAATAGAACGCTGATGTGACTGGCTGCAAGATGGTTGCCGATTATATAGGGCTGTGACATCACAGGGGTGGCTGGCTGCTGATAGGCTGCATGCGATTCAGGGTCATCCCGTCAACCCGCCTTCCCTTCCCACCTTATAGTGAATTCCTGGGATACATTTGACTCTCCTACATTAAAAATGTACTTGTTGCTCCTGTAAAATACAAAAATTATAATGTAATGTATACATTTCTTTTCTTGGTATTAAGCATTGGTAACTAGTCTGGAGTAACAGCATGTAGTAGGCTGACATAGCTTTAGGATGCAAAGACAGAACTTCTCAAGTAGTCCTACATCTTATTCTTAATTTAGATTTTTCTTCTACTCCTTGAGACAGGAAGAATTCTTATTTTTATAAATATTCAAAGTGTACCTGTCATTAGCAAAAACATTTTATATAATGTGGAAAATAACATTACATTGTTACACTGAGGACAAGCAGGGCTCTGTATACTGAGAACAAGCAGGGCTCTGTACACTGAGGACAAACGGTTCTGTACACTGAGGACAAGCAGGGCTCTGTACACTGAGGACAAGCAGGGCTCTGTACACTGAGGACAAGCAGGGCTCTTTCCACTGAGGACAAGCAGGGCTCTGTACACTGAGAACAAGTGGGGATCTGTACACTGAGGACAAGCAGGGTTCTGTACACTGAGGACAAGCAGGACTCAGCTCTGTACACTGAGGACAAGCAGGGCTCTGTACACTGAGGACAAGCAGGGCTCTGTGCACTGAGGACAAGTAGGGTTCTGTACACTGAGGACAAGCAGGGTTCTGTACACTGAGGACAAGCAGGGCTCTGTGCACTGAGGACAAGCAGGGCTCTGTACACTGAGGACAAGCAGGGCTCTGTGCAGTGAGGACAAGCAGGGCTCTGTACACTGAGGACAAGCAGGGATCTGTACACTGAGGACAAGCAGGGCTCTGTACACTCAGGACAAGCAGGGCTCTGTACACTCAGGACAAGCAGGGCTCTGTATACTGAGGACAAGCAGGGCTCTGTGCACTGAGGACAAGCAGGGCTGTCTACACTGAGGACAAGCAGGGCTCTGTGCAGTGAGGACAAGCAGGGCTCTGTACACTGAGGCAAGCAGGGCTCTGTACACTGAGGACAAGCAGGGCTCTTTACACTGAGGACAAGCGGGGCTCTGTATTCTGAGGACAAGTGGGGCTCTGTACATGGAGGACAAGTGGGGTTCTGTACACTGAGGACAAGCAGGGCTCTGTACACTGAGGATAAGCAGGGCTCTGTACACTGAGGACAAGCAGGGCTCTTTGCACTGAGGACAAGTAGGGTTCTGTACACTGAGGACAAGCAGGGCTCTGTACACTGAGGACAAGCAGGGCTCTGTACACTGAGGACAAGCAGGGCTCTGTACACTGAGGACAAGCGAGGCTCTGTACACTGAGGACAAGAAGGGCTCTGTGTACTGAGGACAAGCAGGGCTCTGTTCACTGAGGACAAGCAGGACTCTGTACACTGAGGACAAGCTGGGCTGTGTACATTGAGGACATTATCTGTAATAAAAAAGAAAGAAGAGGGTGCGTGCCTCGTGTATTACCCAAGACACAGGGTGAAATGAGGGTTAGGGCAGGGAACCAGCCTTGCGGTTGGCCGCTCACCTTGTAGTGGATAAATTGCGCTTATCACCCCTAGATAGGGGTACAATCAGAAGCTTGATCGGAATGAACTGCGAAGCCTATTGGGTCACAGGGATGGGGAACCCGATTTTGTTCAGTGAAGTAGATATGAAGAGCAAAATACGACCCATACGTCATGCGCTGTTCCAATTTCCAAGGTAAAATAAACATAGCCAAAGCAATATGGCAGTTAAAGGGTTAGTCCAGTGGTGAAAAACTTATCCCCTATCCTAAGGATAGGGGATAAGTTTGAGATTGCGGGGGGTCCGACCGCTGGGGCCCCCTGCGATCTCTCTGTACAGGGCCCCGGCTCTCCGCCGAGATAGCGGGTGTCGACCCCCGCACGAGGCGGCGGCCGACACGCCCCCTCAATACATCTCTATGGCAGAGCCGGAGATTGCCGAAGGCAGCGCTTCGGCTCTGCCATAGAGTTGCATTGAGGGGGCGTGTCGGCCGCCGCCTCGTGCGGAGGTCGACACGCCCCCTTCCCGCCAGCTGTCGGGGCTCCGTACAGGAGATCGCAGGGGGCCCCAGCGGTCGGACCCCCCGCGATCTGCAACTTATCCCCTATCCTTAGGATAGGGGATAAGTTGCTCACCACTGAATCACCACTGGACTACTCCTTTAAAGTGCCAGCAGGCACTATAGTTATAAGAGTAAGAACCAATGACGCGTTTCGGAGGTAGAACCATCCTTCCTCAGATTGGCATGTGACATGTCAATCTGAGGAAGGAGGGTTCTACCTCTGAAACGCGTCATTGGTTCTTACTCTAATAAATATAGTGCCTGCTGGCACTTTAACCACCATGTTGCTTTGGCTACATTTATTTTACCTTGGAAATTGGAACAGCGCCTGACGTATGGGTCGTATTTTGCTCTTCATTTCTACTACATTGAGGACAAGCAGAGCTCCGTACACTGAGGACAAGCAGGGCTTTCTACACTGATGACAACCAGGGCTCTGTGCACTGAGGACAAGCAGGGCTTTGTATATTGAGGACAAGCAGGGCTGTGTACATTGAGGACAAGCAGGGCTCCGTACACTGAGGACAACCAGGGCTCCGTACACTGAGGACAAGCAGGGCTCTGTGCACTGAGGACAAGCAGGGATGTGTACATGGAGGACAAGCAGGGCTGTGTACACTAAGGACAAGCAGGGCTCCGTACATTGAGGACAAGCAGGGCTCCGTACACTGAGGACAAGCAGGGCTCTGTGCACTGAGGACAAGCAGGGCTCTGTACACTGAGGAGAAGCAGGGCTCTGTGCAGTGAGGACAAGCAGGGCTCTGTACACTGAAGAGAAGCAGGGCTCTGTGCAGTGAGGACAAGCAGAGCTCTGTACACTGAGGACAAGCAGGGCTCCGTACACTTAGGACAAGCAGAGCTCCGTAGATTGAGGACAAGCAGGGTTCCGTACACTGAGGACAAGCAGAGCTCTGTAAACTGAGGACAAGCAGGGCTCCGTACACTAAGGACAAGCAGGGCTCTGTACACTGAGGACAAGCAGGGCTCCGTACACTAAGGACAAGCAGGGCTCTGTACACTGAGGATAAGCAGGGCTCTGTGCAGTGAGGCTCTGTGACATGACCCCGACTCACACAGCAGGATGATTGACAAGCCAGGAGCCTGCAAAGTTCCCTGCTTGTCCTGCTCTCACTTCCTGTATTTTGAGTTCTCACAGAGACACACAGCCAGTATCTGCAGGTACAGCATTTTTTCACCCAAAATATACACATATTTTAACCAATGTATATTACAAATATACATTTAATGGTATTATCTACGTTATATCATTTTTTGCTAAGGACAGGTACACTTTAACCCCTTAACGACGCAGGACGTATATTTACGTCCTGCGCCGGCTCCCGCGATATGAAGCGGGATCGCGCCGCAATCCCGCATCATCAACGGCCGGGACCCGCGGCTAATACCACACATCGCCGATCGCGGCGATGTGCGGTGTTAACCCTTTAGAAGCGGCGGTCAAAGCTGACCGCCGCTTCTAAAGTGAAAGTGAAAGTGACCCGGCTGCTCAGTCGGGCTGTACGGGACCGCCGCGGTGAAATCGCGGCGTCCCGAACAGCTGACAGGACACCGGGAGGGCCCTTACCTGCCTCCTCGGTGTCCGATCGGCGAATGACTGCTCCGTGCCTGAGATCCAGGCAGGAGCAGTCAAGCGCCGATAACACTGATCACAGGCGTGTTAATACACGCCAGTGATCAGCATAGGAGATCAGTGTGTGCAGTGTTATAGGTCCCTATGGGACTTATAACACTGCAAAAAAAATGTAAAAAAAAAAAGTGTTAATATAGGTCATTTAACCCCTTCCCTAATAAAAGTTTGAATCACCCCCCTTTTCCCATAAAAAAAAAAAAACGGTGTAAAAAAATAAATAAATAAATAAACATATGTGGTATCGCCGCGTGTGTAAATGTCCGAACTATAAAAATATATCATTAATTAAACCGCACGGTCAATGGCGTACGCGCAAAAAAATTCCAGAGTCCAAAAAAGCATATTTTGGTCACTTTTTATACCATTAAAAAATGAATAAAAAGTGATCAAAAAGTCCGATCAAAACAAATATCATACCAATAAAAACTTCAGATCACGGCGCAAAAAATGAGTCCTCATACCGCCCTGTACGTGGAAAAACAAAAAAGTTATAGGGGTCAGAAGATGACATTTTTAAACGTATAAATTTTCCTGCATGTAGTTATGATTTTTTCCAGAAGTGCGACAAAATCAAACCTATATAAGTAGGGGGATCATTTTAACCGTATGGACCTACAGAATAATGATAAGGTGTAATATTTACCAAAATATGCACTGCGTAGAAACGGAAGCCCCCAAAAGTTACAAAATGGCGTTTTTGTCGCACAATGATTTTTTTTTTCCGTTTCGCCGTGCATTATTGGGTAAAATGGCATCAGGGCCCCGGTGCGACTACTATCCCTGCACACCCCCCCCCCCCACCCCCCCATAGTTACTTGAGCGGCGAACATGACTCAGAACACCAAAGACCGTAGTCTTAGTAGTAAATTTTTTGTGGAGTTTTCCCTTAAATCAATGATATTTCGAGATTGCAATTTTTACTTTTAGCCATGTCTAGCCATAAGTGCCATGGAGTCTTGTTGCTCTGTAGATCCTTGAACCTCATCATTCAAGGGTCATTTCAGAAAAAACAAGCAATCACCTATCCATTGCTAGATCAGTGAGGGTCTGACTGCTGGGGCCATACCAATCTTTATCTCTTTAACGAAGCAGTGAGAAACATGTGCAAAATGCCAGGCTGTAGCAATCGAGCACTGATAACACTGATCAATGTTCTCCTGTGGAGCAGCATTAAAGGTGTTATCCAGGTAAAAACTTTTTTATATATCAACTGGCTCCAGAAAGTTAAACAGAGTTGTAAATTACTTCGATTAAAAAATCTTAATCCTTTCAGTACTTATGAGCTGATAAAGCTGAGTTGTTCTTTTCTGTCTAAGTGCTCTCTGATGACACCTGTCTCGGGAACCGCCCAGTTTAGAAGCAAATCCCAAAGCAAACCTATTCTACTCTGTGCAGGTCCCGAGACAAGCAGAGATTTCAGCAGAGAGCACTGTTGCCAGACAGAAAACAACAACTCAACTTCAGCAGCTGATAATTATTGAAAGGATTAAGATTTTTTAATAGAAGTAATTTACAAATCTGTTTAACTTTCTGGAGCCAGTTGATATAAAAAAAAAAAAAAAAAAGTTTTTTCGTGGAATACTCCTTTAACCCCTTAATGACGCAGGACGTATATTTACGTCCTGCGCCGGCTCCCGCGATATGAAGTATCACATCGCGTCGGCGATGTGTGGTATTAACCCTTTAGAAGGCGATGTGTGGTATTAACCCTTTAGAAGGCGATGTGTGGTATTAACCCTTTTAGAAGCGGCGGTCAAAGCTGCTTCTAGAGTGAAAGTGAAAGTATCCCGGCTAGTCAGTCGGGCTGTTCGGTGTCCGATCGACAAATGACTGCTCCGTGCCTGAGATCCAGGCAGGAGCAGTCAAGCGCCGATAACACTGATCACAGGCGTGTTAATACACGCCAGTGATCAGTGTAAGAGATCAGTGTGTGCAGTGTTATAGGTCCCTATGGGAGCTATAACACTGCAAAAAAACAGGGTTAAAAAAGGTCATTTAACCCTTCCCTAATAAAAGTTTGAATCACCCCCCTTTTCCCATAAAAAAAAATAAAACAGTGTCAATAAAAATAAACATATGTCGTATTGCCGCATGCGTAAATGTCCGAACTATAAAAATATATCGTTAATTGAACCGCACGGTCAATGGCGTACGCGCAAAAAAAATTCCAAAGTCCAAAAAAGCGTATTTTGGGCACTTTTTATATCATTAAAAATGAATAAAAAGTGATCAAAAAGTCCAATCAAAACAAAAATCATACCGATAAAAACTTCAGATCACGGCGCAAAAAATGAGTCCTCATATTGCCCTGTACGTGGAAAAATAAAAAAGTTATAGGGGTCAGAAGATGACATTTTTAAACGTATACATTTTCCTGCATGAAGTTATGATTTTTTCCAGAAGTGCGACATAATCAAACCTATATAAGTAGGGTAACATTTTAACCGTATGGACCTACAGAATAATGATAAGGTGTAATTTTTACCGAAATATGCACTGCGTAGAAACGGAAGCCCCCAAAAGTTACAAAATGGCGTTTTTTCTTCGACTTTGTCGCACAATGATTTTTTTTTCCGTTTTGCCTTGAATTTTTGGGTAAAATGACTAATGTCACTGCAAAGTAGAATTGGTGACGCAAAAAATAAGCCATAATATGGATTTTTAGATGGAAAATTTAAAGGGTTATGATTTTTAAAAGGTAAGGAGGAAAAAACGAAAGTGTCCTTAAGGGGTTAATCAGTGTATGCAATCTGAAGATTGCATGTAATAGTCTCCTATGGGAACTAAAAAATCGTGAATATCTTTAAAAAGTTAATAAATTAATTAACCCCTTCTCTAATAAATGCTTGAATCACCTTCTTTTCCTATTTTTAAAGTAAAATTATGTTAACAAAAATAAATATAAACACATGTGGTATTGCCACGTGCGTAAATTTCTGAAAAATTAAAATATAATGTTAAAAAAACGCACGGTCAATGGCGTAAATGTAAAAAACAAAAAAAACAAAGTCAAGAATTGTGTATTTTTGGTCACTTCAAATGCCCAAAAAAAAACAACAGTGGTATCACTAAAAGACTATGGCGCAAAAAATTAACCCTCATACGTCCCCGTATATGGAAAAAAGTTATAGGGGTCAGAAGAGGGCAATTTTGAACGTACTAATTTTAAGTTGGGTATCGTTCTAATCATATGGACCTACAGAATAGATATAACATATCATTTGTACCAAAAAGTGCACAGAAACAGAAGCCCCTAAATTTTGCTAAATTCCTTCTTTTTTTTTCTATTTCTCCCCGCAAATATTTTTTTTTCATTTCGCTGTATTTTTGGTGGAAAATCAGTGATGTTATTACAAAGTACAGTTGGTGGTGAAAAGAAGCCCTTATATGGGTCTGTAAGTGAAAAATTGAAAGTTATGACCTTTTAGAAGACAAAGAGGAAAAAACTAAAGTGCAAAAGAAAAAAATAACATGTCCTTAAAGGGGTACTCTGGTGAAAACCTTTTTTCTTTTAAATCAACTGGTGCCAGAAAGTTAAACAGATTTGTAAATTACTTCTATTAAAAAATCTTAATCCTTCCTGTACTTATTAGCTGCTGAAGACTACAGAGGAAATTATTTTCTTTTTGGAATTCTCTCTGATGACATCACGAGCACAGTTCTCTTTGCTGATGTCATTATAATAATAACTCTCTATTTATTGTTGTCCTTAGTGGTATTTGAACCCAAAGCCCCAGTGCTGCAAGGCAGCAGTGCTAACCACTGAGCCACCATGCTGCCCTTAGCATACACCTGCTATGCATCTGCTATGCATCTGCTATGCATGGTTGCTAAAATGGACAGAGATGTCAGCAGAGAGCACTGTGCTCGTGATGTCATCAGTGTTCCAAAAAGAAAGGAATTTCCTCTGTAGCATTCAGCAGCTAATAAGTACTGGAAGGATTAAGATTTTTTAATAGAAGTAATTTACAAATATGTTTAACTTTCTGGCACCAGTTGATTTAAAAGAAAAAAGGTTTTCACCAGAGTACCCCTTTAAGGGGTTAAGACCTTGTTGTCAAATGTCAGGATTATTTTAAAATGTAAATGGTAAAATCAAAAATTTGAAAAAGAAAACAAAAATTTGAAAAAATAAATGGTTAACATGAAAACTTGATTTAAACAATAGGTCATTTTCTGATGACACGTTCCCTTTAAATAAGAGACCACAATACAAGACATAAATGTCCCATGAAAAAAGTTGTCCTGATGCTACCAAAATATGAAATGAGCCTCCAGATGATAAAATAAATGAGGACACAATAGTTTATATTTGAAGATAAGGTTAGTAATATAATTAGCTCTGAACATGGCGTCATACGGATAAGGACATTTGTATCAGCATCCAGCTATGTATTATATAAACTTACAATGTTCAGCACCGCTTGTCCGCAAGGACCTCAGCCCTGAATATAAGGTTATCTAAACAGCATCAGAGGATTTCCATAACATAATTTGGAATTTTCTTCTGTTCTTCAAAACGAGTCAAGACGAGCTATATGTAAACAGAGAATTACTGTCAGCGGAACGATGGCCCCCAAGAAAGCTACCAATGTCCCTATTAACTCACAAGGTTAGCTTGGCTAAAGCTGATCATACACATTAGACATGTGTTGGGCTGCCCACTTTGGCAGGACTGGCCAACCCTTTAAAGGGGTTCTCCACCATAAGGTGATTTTAGTACGTACCTGGCAGACAGTAATGGACATGCTTAGGAAGGATCTGCGCTTGTCTTGTGGCTAAATGGCTGTGTTGTGAGATTACCATAATACTGTGGCTAGCTTTTTGTGAACTGGCTATTTCCTGTTGGAGTTAGTTCCCTTAAACTATAAGTCTCCTGATTCCTTGTTTGTAAGTGTGAGGTCACTTTTCTCCCTCCCACACATCAGCCCCCCCCCACCCATTGAAACACACCTGTGATCTCTTAAATGCAATAGACCAGTGTTTTCTAACCAGGGTGCCTCCAGTTGTTGCAATGTTAGAATTCTTGCAGAGTGATCTCCCTCCCACCCAGCGGTCGCTCCACCCATTGAAGCAAAGACAGGCTTCCTCTGAACACCTGATTACTGATGTAATGTCTCGGGCTGTATTGCAACCTGGGAAAGCCTTAGACGAAAGTCATGTTGTATCAGTGGAATCTCCAGCTTTAATATTTTGGGGGGGCACACTGGGGGCCAGGACATAAGAAAGGGGGGCAATTATAAAATGCTACATACTGTATATGCTGCTAGGATATAATGGTGCCATAAACTGTGCTGCCAGGACATAATAGTGCCACACCCTGTGCCACCAACTTATAATAGTGCCACACACTATGCTGCCAGGATATAATATTGTCATACACTGTACTGCCAGGACATAATAGTGCCACATACTGTGCCACCAGGATACATTAGTGCCCTACAGATATAATAATGCCACACACTGTGCCTCCTGGATAGAATAGTGCCAGACATTGTGTTGCCAGGACATAATAGTGTCACACACACACACTGTGCTGCCTAGAAATAACAGTGCCCAATGGATAAAATAGTTCCACATACTGTGCTGCCTGGATATAGTAGTTCCACATACTGTGCTGCCTGGATATAGTAGTTCCACACACTGCGCTGACGGGATATAGTAGTTCCACATACTGTGGTGCCTGGATATAGTAGTTCCACACACTGCGCTGTCTTGGATATAGTAGTTCCACATACTGTGCTGCCTGGATATAGTAGTTCCACACACTGCGCTGCCTGGATATAGTAGTTCCACACACTGTGCTGCCTGGATATAGTAGTTCCACATACTTTGCTGCCTGGATATAGTAGTTCCACATACTGTGCTGCCTGGATATAGTAGTTCCACACACTGCGCTGCCTGGATATAGTAGTTCCACATACTGTGCTGCCTGGATATAGTAGTTCCACACACTGTGCTGCCTGGATATAATAGTTCCACACACTGCGCTGTCTGGATATAGTAGTTCCACACACTACGCTGCCTGGATATAGTAGTTCCACACACGGTGCAGCCTGGATATAGTAGTTCCACATACTGTGCTGCCTGGATATAGTAGTTCCACATACTGTGCTGCCTTGGATATAGTAGTTCCACATACTGCGCTGCCTGGATATAGTAGTTCCACATACTGTGCTGCCTGGATATAGTAGTTCCACATACTGTGCTGCCTGGATATAGTAGTTCCACACATGGTGCAGCCTGGATATAGTAGTTCCACATACTGTGCTGCCTGGATATAGTAGTTCCACATACTGTGCTGCCTGGATATAGTAGTTCCACACATGGTGCAGCCTGGATATAGTAGTTCCACATACTGCGCTGTCTGGATATAGTAGTTCCACACACTGCGCTGTCTTGGATATAGTAGTTCCACACACTGCACTGCCTGGATATAGTAGTTCCACACACTGTGCTGCCTGGATATTGTACTTCCACATACTGCGCTGTCTGGATATAGTAGTTCCACACACTGCGCTGTCTGGATATAGTAGTTCCACACACTACGCTGTCTGGATATAGTAGTTCCACATACTGTGCTGCCTGGATATTGTAGTTCCACACACTACGCTGTCTGGATATAGTAGTTCCACACACTGCGCTGTCTGGATATAGTAGTTCCACACACTGCGCTGTCTGGATATAGTAGTTCCACACACTACGCTGTCTGGATATAGTAGTTCCACATACTGTGCTGCATGAATATAGTAGTTCCACATACTGTGCTGCCTGGATATAGTAGTTCCACATACTGTGCTGCCTGGATATAGTAGTTCCACACACTGTGCTGCCTGGATATAGTAGTTCCACATACTGTGCTGCCTGGATATAGTAGTTCCACATACTGTGCTGCCTGTATATAGTAGTTCCACATACTGTGCTGCCTGGATATAGTAGTTCCACATACTGTGCTGCCTGGATATAGTAGTTCCACACACTGCGCTGCCTGGATATAGTAGTTCCACATACTGCGCTGCCTGGATATAGTAGTTCCACATACTGCGCTGTCTGGATATAGTAGTTCCACGTACTGTGCTGCCTGGATATAATAGTTCCACATACTGTGCTGTCTGAATATAGTAGTTCCACATACTGCGCTGTCTGGATATAGTAGTTCCACATACTGTGCTGCCTGGATATAATAGTTCCACATACTGTGCTGCCTGAATATAGTAGTTCCACATACTGTGCTGCCTGGATATAATAGTTCCACATACTGTGCTGCCTGGATATAGTAGTTCCACATACTGTGCTGCCTGGATATAGTAGTTCCACACACTACGCTGTCTGGATATAGTAGTTCCACATACTGTGCTGCCTGGATATAATAGTTCCACCTACTGTGCTGCCTGGATATAGTAGTTCCACATACTGCGATGCCTGGATCTAGTAGTTCCACATACTGCGCTGTCTGGATATAGTAGTTCCACATACTGTGCTGCCTGGATATAGAAGTTCCACATACTATGCTGCCTGGATATAGTAGTTCCACATACTGCGCTGTCTGGATATAGTAGTTCCACATACTGTGCTGCCTGGATATAATAATCACACACTACGCTGTCTGGATATAGTAGTTCCACATACTGTGCTGCCTGGGTATAGTAGTTCCACATACTGTGCTGCCTGGATATAGTAGTTCCACATACTGCGCTGCCTGGATATAGTAGTTCCACATACTGCGCTGTCTGGATATAGTAGTTCCACATACTGTGCTGCCTGGATATAGTAGTTCCACATACTGCGCTGTCTGGATATCATAGTTCCACATACTGTGCTGCCTGGATATAGTAGTTCCACATACTGCGCTGTCTGGATATCATAGTTCCACATACTGTGCTGCCTGGATATAGTAGTTCCACACACTGCGCTGTCTGGATATAGTAGTTCCACACACTGCACTGCCTGGATATAGTAGTTCCACACACTGCACTGCCTGGATATAGTAGTTCCACATATTGTGCTGCCTGGATATAGTAGTTCCACATACTGCGCTGCCTGGATATAGTAGTTCCACATATTGTGCTGCCTGGATATAGTAGTTCCACATACTGCGCTGCCTGGATATAGTAGTTCCACATATTGTGCTGCCTGGATATAGTAGTTCCACATACTGCGCTGCCTGGATATAGTAGTTCCACATACTGTGCTGCCTGGATATAGTAGTTCCACATACTGTGCTGCCTGGATATAGTAGTTCCACATACTGTGCTGCCTGGATATAGTAGTTCCACATACTGTGCTGCCTGGATATAGTAGTTCCACACATGGTGCAGCCTGGATATAGTAGTTCCACATACTGCGCTGTCTGGATATAGTAGTTCCACACACTGCGCTGTCTTGGATATAGTAGTTCCACATACTGCGCTGTCTGGATATAGTAGTTCCACACACTGCACTGCCTGGATATAGTAGTTCCACACACTGTGCTGCCTGGATATTGTACTTCCACATACTGCGCTGTCTGGATATAGTAGTTCCACACACTGCGCTGTCTGGATATAGTAGTTCCACACACTACGCTGTCTGGATATAGTAGTTCCACATACTGTGCTGCCTGGATATTGTAGTTCCACACACTACGCTGTCTGGATATAGTAGTTCCACACACTGCGCTGTCTGGATATAGTAGTTCCACACACTGCGCTGTCTGGATATAGTAGTTCCACACACTACGCTGTCTGGATATAGTAGTTCCACATACTGTGCTGCATGAATATAGTAGTTCCACATACTGTGCTGCCTGGATATAGTAGTTCCACATACTGTGCTGCCTGGATATAGTAGTTCCACACACTGTGCTGCCTGGATATAGTAGTTCCACATACTGTGCTGCCTGGATATAGTAGTTCCACATACTGTGCTGCCTGTATATAGTAGTTCCACATACTGTGCTGCCTGGATATAGTAGTTCCACATACTGTGCTGCCTGGATATAGTAGTTCCACACACTGCGCTGCCTGGATATAGTAGTTCCACATACTGCGCTGCCTGGATATAGTAGTTCCACATACTGCGCTGTCTGGATATAGTAGTTCCACGTACTGTGCTGCCTGGATATAATAGTTCCACATACTGTGCTGTCTGAATATAGTAGTTCCACATACTGCGCTGTCTGGATATAGTAGTTCCACATACTGTGCTGCCTGGATATAATAGTTCCACATACTGTGCTGCCTGAATATAGTAGTTCCACATACTGTGCTGCCTGGATATAATAGTTCCACATACTGTGCTGCCTGGATATAGTAGTTCCACATACTGTGCTGCCTGGATATAGTAGTTCCACACACTACGCTGTCTGGATATAGTAGTTCCACATACTGTGCTGCCTGGATATAATAGTTCCACATACTGTGCTGCCTGGATATAGTAGTTCCACATACTGCGCTGCCTGGATCTAGTAGTTCCACATACTGCGCTGTCTGGATATAGTAGTTCCACATACTGTGCTGCCTGGATATAGAAGTTCCACATACTATGCTGCCTGGATATAGTAGTTCCACATACTGCGCTGTCTGGATATAGTAGTTCCACATACTGTGCTGCCTGGCTATAATAATCACACACTACGCTGTCTGGATATAGTAGTTCCACATACTGTGCTGCCTGGGTATAGTAGTTCCACATACTGTGCTGCCTGGATATAGTAGTTCCACATACTGCGCTGCCTGGATATAGTAGTTCCACATACTGCGCTGTCTGGATATAGTAGTTCCACATACTGTGCTGCCTGGATATAGTAGTTCCACATACTGCGCTGTCTGGATATCATAGTTCCACATACTGTGCTGCCTGGATATAGTAGTTCCACACACTGCGCTGTCTGGATATAGTAGTTCCACATACTGCGCTGTCTGGATATCATAGTTCCACATACTGTGCTGCCTGGATATAGTAGTTCCACACACTGCGCTGTCTGGATATAGTAGTTCCACACACTGCACTGCCTGGATATAGTAGTTCCACACACTGCACTGCCTGGATATAGTAGTTCCACATATTGTGCTGCCTGGATATAGTAGTTCCACATACTGCGCTGCCTGGATATAGTAGTTCCACATATTGTGCTGCCTGGATATAGTAGTTCCACATACTGCGCTGCCTGGATATAGTAGTTCCACATATTGTGCTGCCTGGATATAGTAGTTCCACATACTGCGCTGCCTGGATATAGTAGTTCCACATACTGTGCTGCCTGGATATAGTAGTTCCACATACTGTGCTGCCTGGATATAGTAGTTCCACATACTGTGCTGTCTGGATATAGTAGTTCCACATACTGTGCTGCCTGGATATAGTAGTTCCACATATTGTGCTGCCTGGATATAGTAATTCCACACACTACGCTGTCTGGATATAGTAGTTCCACACACTGCGCTGTCTGGATATAGTAGTTCCACACACTGCACTGCCTGGATATAGTAGTTCCACATACTGTGCTGCCTGGATATTGTAGTTCCACATACTGTGCTGCCTGGATATAGTAGTTCCACATACTGTGCTGCCGGGATATAGTAGTTCCACACACTATGCTGTCTGGATATAGTAGTTCCACATACTGTGCTGCCTGGATATAGTAGTTCCACACACTGCACTGCCTGGATATAGTAGTTCCACATACTGTGCTGCCTGGATATAGTAGTTCCACATACTGTGCTGCCTGGATATAGTAGTTCCACATACTGTGCTGCCTGGATATAGTAGTTCCACATACTGCGCTGCCTGGATATAGTAGTTCCACATACTGCGCTGTCTGGATATAGTAGTTCCACATACTGTGCTGCCTGGATATAGTAGTTCCACATACTGTGTTGCCTGGATATAGTAGTTCCACATACTGCGCTGTCTGGATATAGTAGTTCCACATACTGTGCTGCCTGGATATAGTAGTTCCACACAGTGCGCTGTCTTGGATATAGTAGTTCCACATACTGTGCTGCCTGAATTTAGTAGTTCCACACACTGCGCTGTCTGGATATAGTAGTTCCACACACTGCGCTGTCTGGATATAGTAGTTCCACACACTGCGCTGTCTTGGATATAGTAGTTCCACACAGTGCGCTGTCTTGGATATAGTAGTTCCACATACTGTGCTGTCTTGGATATAGTAGTTCCACATACTGTGCTGCCTGGATATAGTAGTTCCACATACTGTGCAGCCTGGATATAGTAGTTCCACACACTGCGCTGTCTTGGATATAGTAGTTCCACACAGTGCGCTGTCTTGGATATAGTAGTTCCACATACTGTGCTGTCTTGGATATAGTAGTTCCACATACTGCGCTGTCTGGATATAGTAGTTCCACATACTGTGCTGCCTGGATATCATAGTTCCACACACTGCGCTGCCTGGATATAGTAGTTCCACATACTGCGCTGTCTGGATATAGTAGTTCCACATACTGTGCTTCCTGGATATAGTAGTTCCACACACTGCGCTGCCTGGATATAGTAGTTCCACATACTGTGCTGCCTGGATATAGTAGTTCCACATACTGTGCTGTCTGGATATAGTAGTTCCACATACTGTGCTGCCTGGATATAGTAGTTCCACATACTGTGCTGCCTGGATATAGTAGTTCCACATACTGTGCTGCCTGGATATAGTAGTTCCACACACGGTACAGCCTGGATATAGTAGTTCCACATACTGTGCTGTCTGGATATAGTAGTTCCACACACTGCGCTGCCTGGATATAGTAGTTCCACATACCGTGCTGCCTGGATATAGTAGTTCCAAACACGGTGCAGCCTGGATATAGTAGTTCCACATACTGTGCTGTCTGGATATAGTAGTTCCACATACTGTGCTGCCTGGATATAGTAGTTCCACATACTGTGCTGCCTGGATATAGTAGTTCCACATACTGCGCTGTCTGGATATAGTAGTTCCACATACTGCGCTGTCTGGATATAGTAGTTCCACATACTGTGCTGCCTGGATATTGTAGTTCCACATACTGTGCTGCCTGGATATAGTAGTTCCACATACTGCGCTGTCTGGATATAGTAGTTCCACATACTGTGCTGTCTGGATATAGTAGTTCCACACACTGCGCTGTCTGGATATAGTAGTTCCACATACTGTGCTGCCTGGATATAATAGTTCCACACACTGCGCTGCCTGGATATAGTAATTCCACACACTGTGCTGCCTGGATATAGTAGTTCCACATACTGTGCTGCCTGGATATTGTACTTCCACATACTGTGCTGCCTGGATATAGTAGTTCCACATACTGCGCTGCCTGGATATTGTAGTTCCACATACTGTGCTGCCTGGATATAATAGTTCCACACACTGCGCTGCCTGGATATAGTAATTCCACATACTGTGCTGCCTGGATATAGTAGTTCCACATACTGTGCTGCCTGGATATAGTAGTTCCACATACTGTGCTGCCTGGATATAGTAGTTCCACACACTGCGCTGTCTGGATATAGTAGTTCCACATACTGTGCTGCCTGGATATAGTAGTTCCACACACTGTGCTGCCTGGATATAGTAGTTCCACACACTGCGCTGCCTGGATATAGTAATTCCACATACTGTGCTGCCTGGATATAGTAGTTCCAAACACTGCGCTGTCTGGATATAGTAGTTCCACATACTGTGCTTCCTGGATATAGTAGTTCCACACACTGCGCTGCCTGGATATAGTAGTTCCACATACTGTGCTGCCTAGATATAGTAGTTCCACATACTGTGCTGTCTGGATATAGTAGTTCCACATACTGTGCTGCCTGGATATAGTAGTTCCACATACTGTGCTGCCTGGATATAGTAGTTCCACATACTGTGCTGCCTGGATATAGTAGTTCCACACACGGTACAGCCTGGATATAGTAGTTCCACATACTGTGCTGTCTGGATATAGTAGTTCCACACACTGCGCTGCCTGGATATAGTAGTTCCACATACCGTGCTGCCTGGATATAGTAGTTCCAAACACGGTGCAGCCTGGATATAGTAGTTCCACATACTGTGCTGTCTGGATATAGTAGTTCCACATACTGTGCTGCCTGGATATAGTAGTTCCACATACTGTGCTGCCTGGATATAGTAGTTCCACATACTGCGCTGTCTGGATATAGTAGTTCCACATACTGCGCTGTCTGGATATAGTAGTTCCACATACTGTGCTGCCTGGATATTGTAGTTCCACATACTGTGCTGCCTGGATATAGTAGTTCCACATACTGCGCTGTCTGGATATAGTAGTTCCACATACTGTGCTGTCTGGATATAGTAGTTCCACACACTGCGCTGTCTGGATATAGTAGTTCCACATACTGTGCTGCCTGGATATAGTAGTTCCACATACTGCGCTGCCTGGATATAGTAATTCCACACACTGTGCTGCCTGGATATAGTAGTTCCACATACTGTGCTGCCTGGATATTGTACTTCCACATACTGTGCTGCCTGGATATAGTAGTTCCACATACTGTGCTGTCTGGATATAGTAGTTCCACACACTGCGCTGCCTGGATATTGTAGTTCCACATACTGTGCTGCCTGGATATAATAGTTCCACACACTGCGCTGCCTGGATATAGTAGTTCCACATACTGTGCTGCCTGGATATAGTAGTTCCACATACTGTGCTGCCTGGATATAGTAGTTCCACACACTGCGCTGTCTGGATATAGTAGTTCCACATACTGTGCTGCCTGGATATAGTAGTTCCACACACTGTGCTGCCTGGATATAGTAGTTCCACACACTGTGCTGCCTGGATATAGTAATTCCACATACTGTGCTGCCTGGATATAGTAGTTCCACATACTGTGCTGCCTGGATATAGTAGTTCCAAACACTGCGCTGTCTGGATATAGTAGTTCCACATACTGTGCTGCCTGGATATAGTAGTTCCACACACTGTGCTGCCTGGATATAGTAATTCCACATACTGTGCTGCCTGGATATAGTAGTTCCACACACTGTGCTGCCTGGATATAGTAGTTCCACACACTGTGCTGCCTGGATATAGTAGTTCCACATACTGTGCTGCCTGGATATAGTAGTTCCACATACTGTGCTGCCTGGATATAGTAGTTCCACACACTGCGCTGTCTGGATATAGTAGTTCCACACACTGTGTTGCCTGGATATAGTAGTTCCACATACTGTGCTGCCTCGATATAGTAGTTGCACATACTGTGCTGCCTCGATATAGTAGTTGCACATACTGTGCTGCCTGGATATAGTAGTTCCACACACTGTGCTGCCTGGATATAGTAGTTCCACACACTGTGTTGCCTGGATATAGTAGTTCCACATACTGTGCTGCCTCGATATAGTAGTTGCACATACTGTGCTGCCTCGATATAGTAGTTGCACATACTGTGCTGCCTGGATATAGTAGTTCCACACATTACTTAATAGTGCCAACTACAAAGGATTGTGCCATCCAGTGTCCCTGGTACCTAATCCGCGCTGGTGACCACTAATAGCTCTGTGATAGCCTGGGGGAGTAGGGTATGTGGGGTGTAGCTGTGCGGTGACTAAAGGGTGTCTGGTTAACCCTTTCTATTTGTGACACCAGGGTGAGGGCTCCTCTGTAATGCTTGTCCTACCACCACCCTTCCCAAGAGCGACAGGGAGGTAGAGAATAATTGAATGTCCACAACCGGAGAGTTTGGAACTTTACTGAAGATTTTATGCAAGCTTCATAACCGGAACAGTCTCTATACAGGCAAAGTCTCTTAGAGATTGGCAGTGATTGGGACCTTAAGCAATTTAGAGTCTTTAGATTGATATGCGCTGTTCCACTGGATTTAGGGGATTTAGTTGCGGTCCAGTAGTCACGCTAGCTTTAGCGGGGATTAGTTTAGAACTCACGGTTTAGTTTAGGCTGAGGCTGGTAGGTTTTCGGGCCTAGCGTGTTTTTGAAAGTTGCGCAGATCCATCCTGCTAGTCCGGCATCCACGAGAGCAGCAACCCAAGAGGGCAATAATTGGCTACAGCTCCCTTATATGGGCAGGGGCTGGACTAGAGCTAATTGGTTCAATACTGCTGTCAATCACCTTCACATAGAATTATGGGTAGCATGTGACCCAAGGACCTCCAAAGGTCCTCCAACATACCATAGAGGAATTAACATGGTCACATGACTGAAGGTCCTACGACGCTAACAAGGTAAGTACTAATATGCATTCTATTAAATATACATTATTAAATATGTACATGAACGTAGTAACTCTGACTTTGGGGACCACCATACAAGGTACGTTATGCAGTACGGTACCGGAACACCACAACTCAATATAGAGACACTGCTTTTATCGCTTGTTACCCAGCTTTCCCAGACTCCTGAAAAATCCAGCTAAATGCACTAGAAAACATTTGTGTACAGGAGTCTGGGAAAGCTGGGTGATAGCTGCCAAGGGCCATATTGGTAGTCACCCAACTTTCCAACTTTCCCAGGTAGAGATCAGGGTTCAGGAGATTTGTTTCTCTTTTTTTTACTTTTTTATTCATTGAAGGATGACTGACAGGGAGTGACGTGGAAGAAGATGAGGGCACAATGTAATAGGAGAAGTGACCTGGGAGCCGAGAGCTCTCACCTACAGACCAAGGAAACTCTGCCTTGTCCTCAAAGATTTATTACCAGCAGTAATCAGTGTTTTCTAACCAGGGTGCCTCCAGCTGTTCCAAAACTACAACTCCCAGCATACCCGGAGACAGCCGGAGGCTGGGAGTTGTTGTTTTGCAACAGCTGGAGGCACCTTGGTTGGGAAACAGTGGTCTGGATGCTTAGTTCTGCCTCTCATACCCCTCTCCACATATTGGCTGTTGGGTGTAACTTCCAGCACAGTGTAAGACAGTACAGGGATCCTGGCTCCCAGTCAACTTGGCGCCCCCTGCAGGCAGGAGGTGGTAGTGGTGGAACCCATATTCTTTTCATTATATCTGGTCCCAACAGCAGCACTCTGTCTCCCTTTGCTGCCCTGGAAAAGTGCATTTCAATTGGGGGGGCACATGGGGGTGCAAAGCATAATGTAGGGGGGTGCATGGCCCCCTCTGCCCCCCCCCCCCTTTGAAAACGCCATTGTGTTGTATGCTCTTAAAAATAAACATTGGGGCAAAAATCACATAAGAATTGTGAGACCACCATAAAACACAGGCACAGACACTATATTATGAACTACACTAACTTTACAGCCCCTGTAGCATAGTCAGATTTAAAAAAAAAAGTTCCTGGAATACCCCTTTAATTTGTATGGTGGCCTCCCAACTCTTCCCCAATGGAAGATTGTGATGTCAAGGGAGAGAAGTGTTGGGCATGTTGGATATAGGGTCGCCACCTTTCTTGCAAAAAAAATAAATAAAAAATACCGGCCAAGCTAATTTGCATAATTAATTATATATGCGCAACATCACAGTATACATATATGCGGGGGAAATTCTGTCCTATTCTGACCCCTATAACTTTTTTATTTCTCCTTATACTGTATGAGGCTCATTTTTTGCACCCCGATCTGCAGTTTTTAACAGTACCATTTTTGTTTGGATGTGACTTTTTAATCACTTTTTTTTATTAAATTCGGGAGTTGCAGTTAGTTACTAACTACAACTCTCAGCATGCCCTGATACAACCTGTGGCTCAGCAGCTGCCCCAAATGGAAACTACAACTCCCAGCATGTTGGACTTTATAGTAGTATATATTATAGGTCAGTGTTCCCCAACCAGGGGTGCCTCCAGCTGTTGCAAAACTACAACTCCCAGCATGTTGGACTATATAGTAGTATATATTATAGGTCAGTGTTCCCCAACCAGGGGTGCCTCCAGCTGTTGCAAAACTACAACTCCCAGCATGTTGGACTTTATAGTAGTATATATTATAGGTCAGTGTTCCCCAACCAGGGGTGCCTCCAGCTGTTGCAAAACTACAACTCCCAGCATGTTGGACTATATAGTAGTATATATTATAGGTCAGTGTTCCCCAACCAGAGGTGCCTCCAGCTGTTGCAAAACTACAACTCCCAGCATGTTGGACTTTATAGTAGTATATATTATAGGTCAGTGTTCCCCAACCAGAGGTGCCTCCAGCTGTTGCAAAACTACAACTCCCAGCATCTTGGACTTTATAGTAGTATATATTATAGGTCAGTGTTCCCCAACCAGGGGTGCCTCCAGCTGTTGCAAAACTACAACTCCCAGCATGTTGGACTATATAGTAGTATATAGTATAGATCAGTGTTCCCCAACCAGGGGTGCCTCCAGCTGTTGCAAAACTACAACTCCCAGCATGTTGGACTATATAGTAGTATATAGTATAGGTCAGTGTTCCCCAACCAGAGGTGCCTCCAGCTGTTGCAAAACTACAACTCCCAGCATGTTGGACTATATAGTAGTATATAGTATAGGTCAGTGTTCCCCAACCAGAGGTGCCTCCAGCTGTTGCAAAACTACAACTCCCAGCATGTTGGACTATATAGTAGTATATATTATAGGTCAGTGTTCCCCAACCAGAGGTGCCTCCAGCTGTTGCAAAACTACAACTCCCAGCATCTTGGACTATATAGCAGTATATAGTATAGATCAGTGTTCCCCAACCAGGGGTGCCTCCAGCTGTTGCAAAACTACAACTCCCAGCATGTTGGACTATATAGTAGTATATAGTATAGGTCAGTGTTCCCCAACCAGAGGTGCCTCCAGCTGTTGCAAAACTACAACTCCCAGCATGTTGGACTATATAGTAGTATATAGTATAGGTCAGTGTTCCCCAACCAGAGGTGCCTCCAGCTGTTGCAAAACTACAACTCCCAGCATGTTGGACTATATAGTAGTATATATTATAGGTCAGTGTTCCCCAACCAGAGGTGCCTCCAGCTGTTGCAAAACTACAACTCCCAGCATCTTGGACTATATTGTAGTATATATTATAGGTCAGTGTTCCCCAACCAGGGGTGCCTCCAGCTGTTGCAAAACTATAACTCCCAGCATGTTGGACTATATAGTAGTATATATTATAGGTCAGTGTTCCCCAACCAGGGGTGCCTCCAGCTGTTGCAAAACTACAACTCCCAGCATGCCCGGACAGCCGTTGGCTGTCCGGGCATGCTGGGAGTTGTAGTTTTGCAACAGCTGGAGGCGCTCTGGTTGGGAAACACTAGTATAGTATATGGTGCAACATTCCGGGAGTTGGAGGATTGGTTAGAAAAATACATTGCATGGCCGGTATTTTTTTATATAAAAATACCGGCAGGGTGGCCAAAATTCCGGCTGGGTGGCAACCCTAGTTGCATATCAACTTTCCGTTCTCTTTATTCCCAGAGAGATAAACTGCCCCCAGAGACATCTGACAGCAGCTTGTTCTCTCCACCTCATTGGGAGCACTTACATAACTTCAGTGTGGGGGGGGATTGGGAGCGATGTTTGTTGACCGAACTTGACCGACAACTAACTTATGTGTATGGTAAGCTTAATGTGCGCCTGTCACATGTTCTATGCATGTGAAAAATAGATATTATTCTATGGATATATTGCATATCTTAAAGGGGTACTCCAGGAAAAAACTTTATATATATACATATATATATGTATATATATATACATTCAATCAACTGGCTCCGGAAAGTTAAACAGATTTGTAAATTACTTCTATTAAAAAATCTTAATCCTTCTAATAATTATCAGCTGCTGAAGTTGAGTTGTTCTTTTCTGTCTGTAACAGTGCTCTCTGCTGACATCTCTGCTTGTCTTGGGAACTGCACACAGTAGGAGAGGTTTGCTATGAGGATTTGCTTCTACTCTGGACAGTTCCCGAGACAGGTGTCATCAGAGAGGACTTAGACAGAAAAGAACAACTCAACTTCAGCAGCTCATAAGTACTGAAAGGATTAAGCTTTTTTAATAGAAGTAATTTACAAATCTATTTAACTTTGTGGAGTCAGTTGAGATGTATAAGTTTTTTTCCTGGATAACCCCTTTAATATAAACTATTCTTGTCTTTATGTCGCTAAAAATACACACGTGCGGAATTCTGCACAGAACAAATGCGGATGCAGAATTCATGCAGATATGCGGAATTTCAGTCGTGTGAACGCAACCAAAGGGGAGAGGCCACAGTGATGTAAAAGGGGAGAGGACACAGTGATGTCAAAGGGGAGAGGACACGTGTCTTCTGCGTGGAATTCCGCATAGTTTATTGTCCTTTAACTTTAATGAGATTCTGCAATGTCATTCACACAGCAGAATTTCCGCATGCGGAATTCCGCTGATGAAATTCTGCATTTCGCACTCCAGAAAAATGGCTGTGGAATCGCAATGAAGTCAATGGGGCTTGATTTCGGCAGAATTTGTACAGAAATTGGGCGGAATGCATGCAGATTCCATGTGGAATGCGCACAAACTTTCAGTGTTCTATTAAATAAACTATCTTTTTTACGGAGATGCGGAATCATGCAGAATTCATGCAGAAATTTTCACACAAACTCTGCACCGATTCCGCAAATGATAAAAATGTGCGGAATACTGCACAGAACTAATGCGGATGCAGAATTCATCCAGATCTGCAGAATTTCAGTTGTGTGAACGCAACCAAAGGGGAGAGGCCACAGTGATGTCAAAGGGGAGAGGACAAAGTGATGTCAAAGGGGAGAGGCCACAGTGATGACAAAGGGTAGAGGCCAAAGTGATGTCAAAGGGGTGAGGACAAAGTGATGTCAAAGGGGAGAGGACACAGTGATGTCAAAGGGGAGAGGACAAAGTGATGTCAAAGGGGAGAGGCCACAGTGATGTCAAAGGGGAGAGGACACAGTGATGTCAAAGGGGAGAGGACACAGTGATGTCAAAGGGGAGAGGACAAAGTGATGTCAAAGGGGAGAGGCCACAGTGATGTCAAAGGGGAGAGGCCACAGTGATGTCAAAGGGGAGAGGCCACAGTGATGTCAAAGGGGAGAGGACACAGTGATGTCAAAGGGGAGAGGACACAGTGATGTCAAAGGGGAGAGGACAAAGTGATGTCAAAGGGGAGAGGCCACAGTGATGTCAAAGGGGAGAGGCCACAGTGATGTCAAAGGGGAGAGGACACAGTGATGTCAAAGGGGAGAGGACACAGTGATGTCAAAGGGGAGAGGACAAAGTGATGTCAAAGGGGAGAGGCTACAGTGATGTTGCTGTGGATTGGGGATAAGTAACTTTTCGCCAGAGTACTGCTTTAATCCTATAGGGCAAAAATTGGTATTTTTTTTAGAAATGTATTTTGGACCCTTTACAGCGTAAATTTCATGCCAAACTGCCCAAAAAAGGAGCCAGAGACCACATTTTATGGCTGTAAAAATGATGCCCATAAACATTAGCAAACAAGTTGTTTTACTATGGAGTTCAATAGAACTCAAGAGTAAAGAATACAGCCATTTATTGGGCCATTTTGCGACCTGCAAATTAGCTGTTTTATGGTTCAGTGATTTGACCCAAAATGCTTTGCCCCCAACAAGGCATGACGCCTAACAGAACTTAAAGTTAATATTTCCCTTATAAAATCATGTTATGTCCAATTTTTTGTGCTGATTCTTTTCGTAACTTATCATTATAAGGGTTGGAGTTTTTAGTGTGTTTTGGGGTTCTTTTTTTTTTTTTTTTAACCAATTTTTTACTTCCTTTTTCTATGGCTATTTAGTTCAATTAATACATTATATGAACTATGAGGGAGTTTTACCAAAACCTGTGCAGAGGAACGCTGGTGCAGTTGCCCATAGCAACCAACTAGATCGACTCTTTCATTTTCACTTTTCAAAAATGAAAGTAGCCAGCTGATTGGTTGCCATGGACAACTGCACCTCTCTGTCTCTACACAGGTTTTGAGAAATCTCCCCCACACAATGTTGGTCCAGTTGATAATAAATAAATTGGTTTAGAATCCACATAAATACTAGTTATATACTCTATACGGGGGAGATTTATCAAAACCTGTCCAGAGGAAAAGTTGCTGAGTTGCCCATAGCAACCAATCAGATCATTTCTTTCATTTTTCAGAGGCCTTTTCAAAAATGAAAGAAGTAATCTGATTGGTTGCTATGGGCAACTCAGTAACTTTTCCTCTGGACAGGTTTTGATAAATCCCCCCCCCCCCCCCTATATTTCCTAATACATCCCAAAAACATTTCAATAACTGAATCTAATCGCATGTCAACAGCCCCGAACATCTGCAGGAACTTAGATCTTTTGGCCTCTTTGTACCTCCAGCCTTCGTAATAGGCATCAGGATTATTTATTTTCGGACCTACGCCCATGTTTTGTCTTTTCATAACTTTCGAGAAACAATGAACAGCCTACTAAATGCAATTCATTCTACTGCCCAAATCTGATTTACACTTGGTAATAAAGGGCAGCCACCTTAGGGCATTTTTCGCTGATGTCTCAACTCCGATGTGCACTCAATGCCCTTCTTGTCCTGCTCTTCAGAAAGGCCTATTCATCTTGTGTCTCAATGGCTGCTCACCGTAGGTCATCAAAGATTGGATTCACTAGTCGCTACATGAGAAGAGCCTCAGGAGAAAGGGGGGACTCATGACCTTGGACAATAAATGCGTTTAAAAGGACAAAAGTTTACTTGTATGATGGCTGTCAAAAATACTCCATGAGTGGTAGATAAGGGAGCTGTGTGTTACATGTGATTATGGGGGGGGGGGGGTAGCCTATACCGCTGGTACTTCTCGAACCAAGCTTCTGTTTCATTGTAATGTATTATTGGGGAGATTTATCATTGCTTTTAGAGCATTTTTTTGTCTATATTTTGGCGCAGTTCAGGCGCAAGCAGCATATTTTGAGACTTTTATGCATCTTCTGATATAGACATTCACTCTTTTTGCCTACCCCCAGAACTTTTTCTTTTTGACCATGCAGTGGTCACGTATTTATCATTTGCGACTTTTGTTAAAAGTCGCTATTTTGTTCGCAAAGGTACTTTTTTAGGCGCAAAGCTACACCCCCTACCAGTAGACGTGAGAATCACTTCCACCTTCCGCAATTCAACCTTTAACCTCTTGTGGACAACAGCGTCCCACTCCCCTTCGATGACACGCGAGTGAGTGCGGGTCATAGCTGGGTGGTCCTGGTGGCTATCTGCCACCAGGACCCATCTCTAATGCCAGACATCAGCGATCACGGTGATGCCTGGCTTTAACCCCTTAGACACCTCAATCAAATTTGATTGTAGCGTCGACAATGCAAGTAAAAATGTCCCGGCAGCTCTGTGAAAGTAAAAACACCTAACCTGCCGAATTCTGGACCCGGGAAAGTGTCTACTTCCCTCCCTGACAAGCGTCTAGATAAAGTGTATGTGGTAGAGCGTTTCCCACCACAGCAGAGCTGCGCAAAATTCATGATCCTGCTGCACCTTCTTGATAAATAAGATGCACGCTAGTCAAATGCGTCGTCCGCCACTTCATGCTGTGGTGATGGTATTTGGCCGGAGAGCCAGGGCCCCTTACGAGAAATTGCAGGGGGGTCCAGGATAGGTGATAAGTTTTCATATCCCAGGGTCCTTTAAAGGGGTACTCCGTTAGAAAACATTTTTTTTTTTTTTACATCAACTGATCCCAGAAAGTTAAACAGATTTGTAAATGACTTTTATTTAATAATCTTAATCCTTCCAGTACTTATCAGTTGCTTTATACTACAGAGGAAGTTCTTTTATTTTTGAATTTCTTTCCAGTCTAACCACAGTGCTCTCTGCTGACACCTCTGTCCATGTCAGGAATTGTCCAGCACAGGATATGTTTGCTATGGGGATTTGCTCCTACTCTGGACAGTTCTTAAAGGGGTACTCCGGCCCCAAGACATCTTATCCTCTATCCAAAGGATAGGGGATAAGAGGTCTGATAACGGGGTCCCGCCACTGGGGACCCCCGCAATCTAGCATGCAGCACCCGCCTGTAAGTACTGCCAAAAGCGCTGGAGGTTCTCAGTCTTTTGCCTCCCGACCACGGGGACGGATTATCGTGACATCACAACTCCGCCCCCGTGTGATGTCCCACCCCGTCCCCTCAATGCAAGTCTATGGGAGGGGGCGTGATGGCCTTTGGATAGGGGATAAGATGTCGTGGGGCCAGAGTAGCCCTTTAAAATGGACAGCGGTGTCAGAATAGAACACTGTGGTCAGACACAAAGGAAATTCAAAAAGAAAAGAATTTCCTGTGGAGCATACAGCAGCTGATAAGTGCTGGGAGAATTAAGATTTTTAAATAGAAGTAATTTACAAATCTGTTTAACTTTCTGGCACCAGTTGATTTAAAAAAAAAAAAAAAGTTTTCCAGCGGAATACCCCTTTAAGAGCTTGAAAAGATTACCAAGATACACATGGTAGCGATCTAATAAGAGATGAGCGAACTTACAGTAAATTTGATTCGTCACGAACTTCTCGGCTCGGCAGTTGATGACTTTTCCTGCATAAATGAGTTCAGCTTTCAGGTGCTCCGGTGGGCTGGAAAAGGTGGATACATTCCTAGGAGATGTATCCACCTTTTCCAGCCCACCGGAGCACCTGAAGGCTGAACTAATTTACGCAGGAAAAGACATCAACTGCCGAGCCGAGAAGTTTGTGACGAATCGAAATTACTGTAAGTTCGCTCATCTCTAATTCCCACCACCAAAAGTTTCCCCCAATTAAAAAACCTTTTCTGATTTTCTAAGCCTGCATTTCATTGATGAAGCTTGAAAGGGCCAGTGTGGTGGAAAGCTCTGAGAACAGAGAACTGTGGGAGAAAAAAATATTAAACAACAAAAATATAACCCGGACAGTGGATAATGTGTCACCATTCAAAAGGAAATATTGGTAATTTCTAAAGCAACCACTCAAAGGACAAAAGTGGAGCTGTGCATGACTGTGTGACTATGAGAAAAAGCTCTAATACAACCACATTGGTTGTAAAGATATACAGTGATCCCTCAACTTACAATGGCCTCAACATACAATAGTTTCAACATACAATGGTATTTTCTGGACCATTGTAACTTGAAACCAGACTCAACATACAATGTACTGACAGTCCAGATCTGTGAAACGTGTCACAACTGGAGGAACTGACCAATCAGAATGGGCATTTTACTGATAAATCACCTGTATTACTGAAGTGCATGCACTGACTGGTGTCTGGTAGCGCCCCCTACAGTACAGGGAGGAACTAACAAGTTCTGTACTACTCCTTAACCATGCCAGGGTTAGCGGCTCCTTTGGACACCAGGTGAGGGCGGCTCCATTTGGGACAATGTGTGTACTGTATAGGACCCTGAAGAAGCTCCTGTCCTCTACATAAACCATTGTTTCCCAACCAGGGAGTCTCCAGCTGTTGCAAAACTACAACTCCCAGCATGCCCGGACAGCCAACGGCTGTCCGGGCATGCTGGGAGCTGTAGTTTTGCAATAGCTGGAGGCACCCTGGTTTGGAAACACTGACATAGATAGTGATTACAGCTCCAGCAGATCTTTCTTACTTTTATATATAAGGATTTGCTTTATCTATATTAGTTATCTACTTATTTTTCTTTAATCCTCACTTTTTCCTATTTTTGGATGACATTTTGGGGGCTTCAGAACCAATTACCAGGTTTCCATAGAGTTCTGGTCTCAACATACAATGGTTTCAACATACAATGGTCGTCCTGGAACCAATTAATATTGTAACTTGAGGGACCATTGTATATAGGTCACATAATGCATTGACACATTTTTTCCAATAAGACTTATATATATTTTTTTTTTGTAAAAGTAAAACAATAAAATAGAAATATATATATTTTTTTTTAGCTATCGCCATAATTTTTCTGACCTACAGTGAATATGTTTTTTAGTTTGCATGTTAAACAGCATTAAGAATCCAAAAAAAGACAGTGGTGAAAGGGTTTAGCTAATCAATAAGTATCGTATTTTTCGCCGTATAAGACGCACTTTTTCTTCCCCAAAACTGGGGGGGAAAAGTCGGTGCGTCTTATACGGCGAATACACCCCTATCGGGTCGGTCCCTGCGGCCATCAACGGCGGCCGGGACCCGCGGCTAATACAGGACATCACCGATCGCGGTGATGCCCTGTATTAACCCTTCAGACGCGGCAATCAAAGCTGACCACCGCGTCTGAAGGGAAAGTGACACAAACCAGGCTGTTCAGTCGGGCTGTTCGGGACCACCGCGATTTCACCGCGGCGGGCCCGAACAGCCCCACTGAATAGCCGGGTTAGTGCTTTCAGGACACCGGGAGGGACCTTACCTGCCTCCTCGGTGTCTTCTCCGTTCAGGGATCCCCTGTATGGCCGGCGCTCTCCTTCCTCGTCATCACGTCGTCGCGTACGTGCGTCGGTGTGCGTAACGACGTGATGGCGGCGACGGAGAGCGAGGATACCCGGCCGGCAGCAGAGACGTTCCGGAGCGATGGGGACACGGCGACAGCGATGGAGCGACATCCAGGGCAGTGGGGACACGTGAGTGAGTATTACCTCCTATGCAGTGGTCTTCAATATGCGGACCTCCAGATGTTGCAAAACTACAACTCCCAGCATGCCCGGACAGCCAACGGCTGTCCGGGCATGCTGGGAGTTGTAGTTTTGCAACATCTGGAGGTCCGCAGGTTGAAGACCACTATTGGGTTCAAAATCTTTATTTTTTTTAGATTTTGCCCCTATAAATTGAGTGCGTCTTATACGCCGGTGCGTCCTATAGGACGAAAAATACGGTAATACGTACTCCAAACTAATGTCATTAAAAATAAAACAAATAAAATTAAAGGGGTACTCTGGTGGAAAAAGAATTTCCTCTGTAGTATACAGCAGCTAATAAGTACTGGAAGGATTACGATTTTTTAATAGAAGTAATTTACAAATCTGTTTAACTTTTTGGCACCAATTGATTTAAAAAAAAAAAAAAATGTTTCCCACCGGAGTAGACCTTTAAGCGTAATTGGACCAAATATAGTCAACTAGTGATATGTTTGGCCCTTTAAGCTCAATGGGGGAGATTTATCAAAACCTGTGCAGAGGAAGAGTGGTGCAGTTGCCCATAGCAACCAATCAGATTGCTCCTTTCATTTTCCACAGGCCTCTAAAGAGGCCTGTGGAAAATGAAAGAAGCAATCTGATTGGTTGCTATGGGCAACTGCACCACTCTTCCTCTGCACAGGTTTTGATAAATCTCCCCCAATGATCCTGCTGTCTATTTGCTGTAGTTGAAGTCGCCATCCCTTTATGATAGTTTGTTGACTTATTTGCCAACCCTACAGGGCGGATGTGACGTGAGCCTAGCCTTATACTGGTGCCTACATAATGGTTTTTTTTTTTCTAAATAATGGGATCCTTTTAACCCCAATGTCTGTCTATTCTCTACAGATTATAATGTAACCGAGACATCCACCAGAATCTCAAGACCTTTCCTACACTCCAGTTGAAAGCCTACACCATGGCTCTGGCCACATGTGCCATCTGGATCCTGTGCCTACTTGTTGGCGTTTCCGGTCAATATTCCCCAACACCGCTGTCTCTGGAAGAGATTTCTGAACTATCACAGACATTAGATCAGGAGCAGGTCGGCCACATTGTGCAGAAGGACACAAACCAACAGAATGATACGGCCAATGTCTCTAAGGAAAACTACGGAAGAATGCCTCCTCGCTTACCACCTCCTTGCCTGTCCCGCTACAAAATCAAGGAAGCATTTAAATACGTCACAACAGTGCTGTCCTGCGTTATCTTCGTGGTGGGCATTGTGGGAAATTCCACACTTTTAAGAATCATATATAAGAATAAGTGCATGAGGAATGGGCCCAACGTCCTTATCGCCAGCCTGGCACTGGGTGACCTGTTCTACATCCTCATCGCTATTCCAATCAATACCTATAAGGTTTGTTCCTATGGTTTGAAAATAATCATTTGTAATGTTAAATCTCAGGTGATACTCACCGTCCTCCAGAAAGCTGCCGAAGATAGTTGGTCAACAAGACAGTTATCTAGGACCCTTCCCATGTAGGAACTTAGCAAATGGAAACATAATGGGGTTGTCTGTGAAAAATAACAAATCCCCTATCTACAGAATAGAAGGTAAGTGTCTGACCACTGGGACCTCTCAGAAAGAGCACCTACTGCAGACGACATGCATTCCATTCATTTCTATGGGGGCACCGAAGATACCCAAGTCCTGTACTGTCCTGCGCTCCCATAGAAATAAATGTGTGCGCCATCTGTAGCAGGTACTCTCTCTCTCTCTCTAAAAGATGGGGTCCCGTCCTGGAGATCGCAGGGGTCCTAGCAGTCAGACCCCCTCACAATCAGACACTTATAAGAATAGATCTAGAGGTACTTTTATACCAGGGAGTATAAACCCACCTTCCTAGTGGTATAGATGTCATTTATACAGCACTTGCTGTGTGGATATAACTTTCTCAATGTAACTCTATTAGTGAGTTCTTTAAAGGGTAGCTCCCACCATCCTTTTATTTATTTTTTCTGTCCCTGCCTATTGCCCATCTATCCCTAACCCGCTCCCTGCCTTTAATTTTTTTTTACTATCTTATTATTGCCTTTTTGTCTGCCTGGTAGCGTACTCACTACCAGGCAGACTTCCCCAGCAGGCACCACGTCACTGATGCCTGCTGGGGAGGGACTTCCGCCCTTAGTTCACCTATACAGGGTGCCTCCAGCTGTTTCACCACTACAACTCCCAGCTTGCCCTGACA